>NC_142807.1:26300863-26493788 GCF_049724085.1 Artemia sp. Qi Xiang Cuo | reverse complement strand
AAACAATAGACTTCTAAGTATATAAGTACCCTTAGTTCTAGTGTATGGAAAGAATTTCTTCCTTAACTTAATGACAATTTCTTTTTAATAATGAGAAAATTTATACTCACCAGAAATTGCTTTGAATTATCCATTTTCTATGTAATTACAAAAAATGTCAGTTGTGTTATGTTCAATAAACTATTCCAAACTGTTGAGGTATCTAATTTGAAACCTGAATATATACAAAAATAATTACCTTCTAAAAAAGATACACCGGTTTTTCCGACACGGATGTAACCTAAAAAAACTTGTTTATCATGAAATAGAAATTCAGTTAATTGTGCCAGAAAAAACTTGAACCAGAACAGATTATAACCAACCTGTTTGGTACGGGCGCGTACGCAAAGTATATACCTTCAAGCAAATTCCATATGATTTTTCAAATTACTATAGAAATGATACCTCTTTGCAAATGACCCTGGTAACCGTCCAATTCGTTGAAAACCTAAACACATATCTATGCCTTCAGGCGTAAGTTTGCATTTAGGTTTTCAATCTATTAACCCCTTACTACTAACAACTCGTCATTCAAACAACAAGCACCAAAAACTGGTGTTAGGGTAGCTTAAACGATCACCCTATCTCGTCCAGGGTGATCTTTTAAGGTACTTAATTCACCCTGGGTGAGTTTTTTTTTCAGTTTGTGTGGTGACACTATTTAGAATTGATCATGCGGTCGTGCCACAACTTGCAGGGTTTAGATAAGAAACGAAATAAATGACAGAAAACTAAAAGCGGCACCTTTTTTTCCAGAAATTTTAGGAAGACCCGGCGATTTCTCGCGCCTTGTGGTGGAGATGGAGATCAGTTTGACTGCAACTTAAATCATCAGAAAGTGTGATTTTGTTTTTTCGATTCAATGGAACAGAATTTTCTTTTTAAAGTTCTGGAAAGGGTAGTCCCTAAAAAGTTCTAGCATACTTGCTAAGAAAAATTCTAAAAGCAGCTTTAAGGGAGTATTATTTGTGCAAATCGACCGCTTTGGAAGTTCCCTGTGGTGTCTTCCGCGTTGATTGACGAGGTCACCGATAGAACGGAGGGCAAAATGTCACTGTCTTTTCAGTGCAATAGCAAATTCTTAACAGCAGCTCTAGATAAGGGCTGGTCCCCTGAGAGAATTCGCTAAGAGTTCTTTGTCTTTGTGGCGGTCAGCTGGCACTGAAGCTCGCAAAATTATTTACCATATCCCCTTAAAGCAGGAGTTTTCATTTGTGAATATATCCACAGCCATAAAAAAAACCTTACCAATTTTTGTTGTACTGTATATATTTTCAATAGGGAAAACATTTCCAAGACCATACAGAAGAACTTTGGCTAATGCCGGAACTAGTTGAGTTGTTGTTACCAAAACATTGACACAATTTGATCTGAAAGTTACAAATTCAGTAAACAAAACTAACAAAATAAACTATTTAGTTGATTTTTCGCAACTTCACAGTTGCGAAAAGAAACTAACTCCCTTCATAACTCAATCCGCAGTTAAGCGGGGTTCTGAAATTGAAATTGAGACGCTAGGAGGTCAAATTAATTATGTCATAAAACAAATAACGAAGAAGATTCAAGTAAAAGATAAATTACCAGTTTTGGTTCTAATATATTAATTATATAATGGAAAGTACGCCCAGAATAATTTTTGGTGTTTCATTGTGTGCTTGAGTATAAAGAACAAGCTAAATTTTCTGTTTTTCCTTTTTTGGATTTATCCTTATTTTAAGAGAACATGCTTAAATACATATAAAGTTATGTGTCAAGTGTTCTGACACCAAAACCTAAAAAAATAATAGGTGAACCTAATGTATTTGTCACTGTAGAGGCCAGTGTATTGCAAATAAAATACTTGGAAAGTAACTCTTGTTTACAGGGGTGGTTTTAGGAGCAACTCCCCCCTAGAAGATAGAAAACTGCATTAATTATAGGGTTGGAGGAGAAAAACATACCATTGGAGAAGCCAAGTTTCGTTGTTGCCCCTCCCAAACCCCAATTCTATATCCATCCCTGCTTGTTCGGGACAGTAGAATTTGACCCTTAGATTTCCTCAAAGTACCCAAGGGGTTTCAAACTATGGGGCAAAGGAAAAAAAATTAGGGTTGTGTTTTTGAAAGGTAATGTATCTAACTGCATAACATAAAACATTAATAAACTCGACAATATCTTAATCTATTCAAAGCGAGTCAGTCGTATTGTGAGACTCAGAGGTAAGCATCTGGATAGAGGATGAAGTTGGAAGTTGCAAATCCAGCTTAAATAATAAGCTACCTTGTGACTTGACAGATATTTCTCATTGCTTAAACCTGCGATTCTTTTCAAGTTTTTAGACTAATTGTAACTTAATAATGTTGTCTTTGAATGGAGCTTAAGAAACAAGAATACCAAATAGGTGTACTTTTTAGGCACACAACAACTTCTTATCAACCATTTCCGTAACAAACAGGACGTTGCAAACAGGCTATAAAAAGAACAATATCCAAGCATAGCGATGACTAGTATATGTTTGTTAACAAAAACAGAAGAGAGACAAAAAAGGGAAATGTTGAAAAAGAAAGGCCTTTTCTAATACATTAAAACGTGTACCTAAAGTAAACTTCAAACAAAATGGTCTTTGTTATCGAAAGAGAGAAGAAAACCTTCGAAGAAAGGTTCATCATTATATTCGCATTTCCTTATTTCGCCACGTCATCAAATTTTATTAAGCTTGACTCGTTAATATATTTTTTATCAATTCAGAGGAAAAATATTTTCCTTTGATATTAAATATTTTCCTTTGACGTTAATAAAGTTGTATTTTTTACACCTCCATTCAGGGCAATGAACTAGAAAACTGCAGTATGTTACGAAATTGTCGAGGGACGATTTTTTAATACAATTTGACAATGACACGTGAGCTCTTAATATTTCTTTTAAAAGTGAATAATGTATTTACTTCAAAATTTGAGCGGATTTTTCGTAGATCCTTATCCGAAAGAATAATTTTGCAGCAAACCAATAATGAGATTAGAATCCGGATCACATTAAACACGTACATGTGATGATGCTCAGTCCAGTATAAGTGCTGGACTTCCTCAAGGTTAATTCTGCGCACTCCCTGAACAACAACGAGACAAAAGTTTAAAAACAGACAGGTTTTTGGGCCACCAGATTTTGAAAGAAGCCTTTTTTGTATTTTCATTGAAAAGTTCAACAGAAGTACCCCTTACCCCTAGATGAAAATACATTTTGTTCTCCCCCGCCTCTAAAACATTTTCGTGAATTAATGCCACTACCAGGAGTTGGCAAAAACAGTTTTTATACAAAAAACTTCAATTCCCAACCATATTCATCACTGTAAAAGCGTGAAATATAACGCCCTCGTTAAAATAAAAACACCTAAACATACAAAACATCAAATACGATGAAAGGAAATTATTTCCCCGCAACTTTCCCAGTGAAAATCCCCCCTCCCCTGTCGAAAAACTCCCCCATGAAAAATATCCGTATGCTTCCCAATAACAAATGGTATTTATAAGCAATGGACAAATTCCAAAACTAATAAGGGACTTGAACTTCTACAGCAGGGTCCTCTAATTCTTTTGTAGTTAGGGAGGGAGGGAGATACCTTAAAGGGTGCATTTTAATGCCAAAACTTCCCAGCTCTCATTGAGCCATCAGTGAGAGCTGATGATCATCAGAGGGGTAGGGGACTAAAACCTCAAAATGTGTGACCCCAGTGAAGATCCCCCCCTGTAGAAAAACTCCCCCATGAACTTTATCCGTATGCTTCCCAATAACAAATGCGATTAGTAAGAAATGGACAAGTTCCAAAACTTATAAGGAACTTGAACTTCTACAGTAGGGTCCTCTAATTGTTTTGTAGTTACGGAGGGAGGGAGATACCTTAAAAGGTGCATTTTAATGCCAAAACTTCCCAGCTCTCATTGAGCCATCAGTGAGAGCTGATGAGCATCAGAGGGGTAGGGGACTAAAACCTCAAAAAGTGCCTTTTAGTCATACTCATATGTTATTTGAGAAGGGTACATGCACCCAAAGCCTTAAACCCACTGTGAAAGCTTCCATGGAAAGGTATGCAATCTAAAAGAGACTTGTAAATACTCTAAATTATAAGTACAGCAGTAGCAATGCAACAGTTAAGCTTAATTTTATATCATATAACTGTTTTCTATTTCCTTGTGATAGGCCTATATATTTTGCACTTTGGCTTTTTAATATTAATGCAAATCAAAATATTGAAAGCTATCGGCAAGGTTAACAGTTTTAACCACAAATTTTGGGAAAGATAAAATTCGGTAAATATCTTGAAAAGAGATCAAGCGAAGCCAAATTTATGGTATTTGTCAATTAGCCGAAATCCACGCGAGAAGTCAAGTTTGGTTAATGCTAATGAAATGAAACAAAATATGATGAAAATATAATAGTTTAGAACCAAATTTGGGCTATATATTTGCACATTAGGGGTGGGGGTAAAGCACAGCATATATGAAATACGTAACCTAACCTAGGTACCTTTTCCCCCCAAACCACCAAAAAACAAAGTTTAAATATTGTAAAAACAATGACAAGCCACGGTTTGCAATCCAATTCTCTATTGAAAGACTCGTTTGACTAGTTTCTTAAGCAACTCTCCTATACAATATACCGCGTGGATTCCGGCTAATTGACAAGTACCAAATGTATTAGTTGTTTTATCTCAAATTATGTAAAAAAAAGATTTAAAAAAATTGAATATTAAAAACAATTTTGCGACTGTAATCAACAATAGCTCCTCTTTGTATAAGGAAGTTTTGACAGGTTAGGTATTTTACATCACTCGGAGGAAATGGGTACACCTTAAGATATTATCTAAAAATGTGAAAAGTGGACATCAGTGGTTTGGCCTCTGAACGGTTTAATTAAGACCACTTTTTCCTTCCTTAGTGAACAAAATCAAAAGATTAACTGTCATAATCGCTTGTTTTTAAAGTTTTACCAAAAATATTTTAGTCTCACTTATCATCGTTGAACGGTGGGTGAGCGACAATTAGTCCAAAAACATGTTATTTCGAGGCAGAGAATCCTGCATCGTTGGATAACACTGCATATACTATTAATGTAGAATTAGGATCTATTAACTTTTACCAATTCCTATAGCCATCACTGTCAACACTTTTCCATTGATTTTTTTTTTTCATTAATCTTTTTATTTTATTAGTACCTTTCATCATCCCCAATGGTCTCTGAAAACCCTAAATCCAACACCATTCTTTTTTTGTTACAGAGTTTGTTTTTATTCAAATTTTTGTTCATGTGACTGTCCAGTACTGGCTAGATAACCTTGACGAAGCATAGATAGCTAATTCAATAAAGATTTATCACCGAGCTATATTTGTTCATTTTTGACTTCAAGACTGGTTTAGAATGAGCTGTCCAGATCCCAAACCGATTTAGTCCATCTTTTGCAATTTTATGATTTTGTTGTCAAAGCCCCACATTGACTATTAACTTTTTCAGTTCATCAGCATATTCCTAAAATAAGTTACTTTGAAAATATTTGCTTTTTGATACTCAATAATTTCTTAAAAGCAAGGTTAAGCAAATCCTTATTATAATAAATAAATAAATAAATAAATGCATTTATTACCCATCAATTATAAACAGATGGAGCACAACAAAAGACAAGAAAAAACGCAAAAACACTAATTCTTCTGAAAAAAAAAAAAAAAAAAATAAAAAAAAACAAAAAAAAAAAAAAAAAAACAAACAACAAACACCTTATGCCAACTACTGCTGGAGAATCATAGCCCAGGGATGGGACTTAAGTGTCAAATTATATCGAGTAATCTGCGCTAGGATAGCTTCTTCAGGATTCCTGATGCCGTACCGATGCGAAACATATCGATTGCTTGTCCATGGTGGTAAACGCAACAAAAACTTTGCATACTTGTAGTACACTGAACGCAATTTAAGTCTATCTGTAGCCGTAAATATACGCCAGAATGGGCTGAGGTACAAATAATGGGGCACAACCATAGCATTGTACACCCGGGCCAGCAGACGACGGTCAAACTTCCGCTTATTTGCCACAATACGGCTATACGTAAATGAAACCCGCTTCTGAAAATGAGAAAGCAGTAACCGCCGCGTCTCTAGTATTGACCGTCCAATAGGAAGGCCCAGATATACAATGCCACCGGCGAGCCCAACAGTAGAAACACCAAGTGTGATGCTTCGACGTACTTAAACAAAGTGTTCACAGCAAAACATTAGAAAATCTTTCATATTTTTACATACTATTTGAGCACTAGATATGACCAAAATGCAGGTACTTATGAATTAAAGCTACCACACTGCTGTTCTTGATCTTTTGTAAAACCAGTTTCTCTGTGTGCAGTCGGAGATAATTAGCTTAGCCTGAGTGAGATAAACTACTATGCAGGTATATTCTAATTAAATATTTAATATATAGAGTTGGTTAGGTATTTAATGTAATATGTTCTGGGCGGCCTGCTTTCCACAATTCATTGTTGTAGTTTCCATGTTTTTGTTACTGAAGTACTATATTTTTAGTATTTTTTGGTATATTTCATTATCATTAACCCAACTTCCCTTATTGAGCGTGGTCACTATAATAAGTAAGTACCAAAATACATCTTCTTTTAATTTATCTGATGTTCGCTTTCATGACTTAATCTTTTAGGCTTTTAAACAGCTCAAATAACGAGAATTGATGAGATTGGCGGATCATTTGCAAATACTATTCTTTGGTCAAGTCACAGCAAGTAGCCGTGAATTTATTAAAAACTGACCTGGAGGAGATAATCTGCAAACACTTCATAACCAAGGTCAACCAGTTGTCTGTAAGAACTTCGATTTCCGCCCGAAGTCGAAGCCATTGCTCTCTTTTCTCTGACCCCAAGAGATCTGCAAATAGAACAGGTGCATGACCATTATAACTATGTCCATTCGTCCAGTGTGCACCACCTGAGACTCAGCAGTAATAGCACACATAGTACTAGATAATAACTAAAACTCATCAGAAAACGATAAAATTAACAAAGCCCCATACCCATTGAAACAAAGATGACTATAGAGTAATGAAGTTTAATGCTGTATTTGCTGCAGTAGTTCCTGAAGCAAATTGATAATACTTTACTGAAGTAAAGTATTTGGACAGTTTGAAGTCAGAAAATAATACTTTCTTCATAATCAAACAGTTCGTGGTAACGAACTAGTAAGTAAGGAGCGACCCGGCTCAATGGTAACCGAAACTCTAGAAAACGGGTTTTTGATACCAATAGATATATCAAAAGAATCAGATTTCAATGCTGATTTCAAATATATAACTTTAATCAAGTTTAGAGCTACCCATCAAAAGTTACGCGCCTGAGAAAATTTGGCTGATTTTCAAAAAAAGGGGGAAAGACCCCCTAAAAGTTATAGAACCTTAATGAAAATCACACCATCATATTCAGCGTATCAGAGAACCCTACTGTAGAGGTTTCAAGCTCCTATCTACAAAATTGTGGATTTTTGCATTTTTTGCCAGAAGAAAGATCACGGATGCGTGTTTATTTGTTTGTTTGTTTTTTTGTTTGTTTTGTTTTTTTTTCCCAGGGGTGATCGTATCGACCCAGTGGTCCTAGAATCTCGTGGGAGGGCTCATTGGAACGGAAATTAAAAGTTCTAGTGCCCTTTTTAAGTGACCAAAAAAAATAGAGGGCAACTAGACCCCCTTCCACGCTTATTTTTTTCCCAAAGTCACCAGATCAAAATTTTGAGATAGCCATTTTGTTCAGCATGGTCGACAATATGATAAATATGTCTTTTGGGATGACTTAATTCCCCGCAGTTCCCAGAGGGAGGGCTAAAAGATATGAACTTTACCCAATGTTAACATATAGTATTGGTTATTCGGAAGTATACAGAAGTTTTCAGGAGGTTTTTTTCTGCTAGTGGGAGGGAAGGGTGGGTCGAGGGTTATGTTGGAGGATCTGTTCATGAAGGAAGTTTTCATGGGGGAAGGGAAATCGCCATGAAGGGGGCGCCGGACTTGCCAGCATTATTTATTGGTTATTGGGAAGTATACAACCATTTTCAGGAAGGATTTTTTCTGGAGGGGGGGGGCAAGAGGAGGGAGTTACTCTGGAGAATATGTCCGTGGAGGATGTTCCTTTGGGGTAAGGGACATTTCTATGAAGGGGGCGCCGGATTTCCAAGCATTATTTAAAAAACGATCAGAAATTAAATATAAAAAAAACCAAGTTTTTTCAACTGAAATGTAAGAAGGAATATTAGAACTTAAAACGAACAGAAATTATAACGTATATGAGGGGGTTATCCCCCAAGTCAATACCTCGCTCTTTACGCTACAGTTTTTTTTTAGTGCTTTCAAAAGAGCGATCTATTCTAATTAACCGGCCTTTGTGATTCCGGGGTTTTTGTATCAATTTTTTTTTTAAATTTTAAATTAAAGAGCGTGGTATTGACTAAGGGGAGAACCCCCTCATATACGTAATAACATATACGTAATAAAAAAAAACAATAAAAAAACAAGCGATACGGCTCAATAGTAATCGAAACTTTTAAAAACGGAATTTTGATGTCAATAAATGTATCAAAAGAATGTGTTTATAATGCTGATTCTAAATATATAAATTTTATTAAGTTTAGTATTACTCATCAAAGGCTACAAGCCTGAGGAAATTTACTCGATTTTTTAAAGAGGGGGAAACATCCCCTACAAGTGAAAGAATTTTAATGAAAATCACAACGTCAGATTCAGCGTATCAGAAAACCCTATTACATAGGTTTCAAGCTCATATCTGCAAAAATCTGCAACTTTGAATTTTTGCCAGAAGAAAAATATACGAATATAGAAGTTAGTTACGTAAGTTAATTTGTAAAGACATTCATTTAGCAAAAGAAAAGTAAAATTTTTATGCAAATAAAAGCTGCATTAACTAAAAAACGATCAGAAATTAAATAAAAAAACAAGTTTTTTAAACTGAAAGTAAGGTGCGACATTGAAACTTAAAACGAACAGAAATTATTCCGTATATGAAATGGGCTGTCCCCTCCTCAACGCCTCGCTCTTTATTCCGTATATGAAATGGGCTGTCCCCTCCTCAACGCCTAGCTCTTTACGCTAAAGTTTTTTATTGTTTTAAAAAATAAAGTTGTGAGACAGAGTCAAACTTTAGCGTAAAGAGCGAGGCGTTGAGGAGGGGACAGCCCATTTCATATACGGAATAAAGAGCGAGGCGTTGAGGAGGGGACAGCCCCTTTCATATACGGAATAATTTCTGTTCGTTTTAAGTTTCAATGTCGCACCTTACTTTCAGTTTAAAAAACTTGTTTTTTTTATTTAATTGTAGCTAACAGGGGAGAGCAATAAACCAGTCACAAAGACAACATATTCGTGAGGACAATTCATATAAAATAGAACCTACACTTCAAGTAATTTGCGGGGAAAAGATAGGAACAAAGAGGCTGGGCTAAAGAGACTCAGGTCAATCTCAAACACGTAAAAATGTCAAAAACAATTAAAACTCATAAAAGTAAAAAGTGAATGCCGAATCAGCAAAATGTCAAAACAATGAAAACTTGTAAAATTAAAATAACATACTTAAAATAGAAACAATTTAGTTATGCGACCAAAAAATAGAAAACTCGAAATTTGCAAAATGAACATTAAAATTATTAGATGAAAAGGGAGTAAGGAGGGGGGGGAGCGAGGAGATTCACTGATTGGGAGATGATTTCCTAGTCAACAAGGTGAAGACGCACTCAATTGATAAGCATAATTTAATTTGGCATCTAAGACAGAAAAGAAAGGTAAGCTGGAAGTCTTTAAGGGGAACTGTTTAGGGGGTAATTTTAGCAACTTTACTTGATGATGAAACGCCGAACGTGACTATATATGAGCGAAATGGTTTATCCCCACTTAGTATACGTGCATAAAAGAGTGGTGGCATTCATATACATAAACTAGTGGATTGTATATATAAACGAGTTCTGCTAAAGAGTGGCCCGCAGGGTGTTAACATAAAGGCTAGATACTCCGTATTACTGTTTAGATGGGACTATACAAAATTACTTTAAATCTATAAGGATCTCTTTGAAGGGGACCAATGCCAGGGTTTTGAACATTGGAAGTTGGAGGAGTAGTGTTCACTATGGTGGCAACCTGAGGCTTGACGTTATGACAAGCTTGAAGTAGCAGAGGCAATGAAAATATCAAGATAACGTTGTGCAATAACTGGTGCGGGCAAAGCCGTATCCAGGGAGGGGGGCAGGGGGTTTGAGCCCCCCCCCCCCGAAATGTTTGTCCGACTCGTAAAAACATAACAAAAATGAATATTTGATGCATTTTTAAAAGTTTTTTTGTAGCCCCCTCCCCCTAAAAATCCTTTTGTGTTACCCGAGGCTGAGAAATAAGTATAAAATTTGTTTGATCTTACTTTAAAACCCATACCCTCTTTTATGTAAATCTCACTGAATGTTCTTTTGTGTAGTTAATTTCTTTTAAATTCAAAGAGCCTGATTATGCTTATTAGTAGTGAATGAATTGCTTATATTCCAACATATGGAATTGTGTACAGCGGATACTCTTTGAGTAGAGCAGTCAAGGCCGTATCCAGGGGGGGTGGGGGGGTTACCCGGTGTGAACCCCCCCCCCCCTCCGAAATTTTTGAACGACTCGAAAATAAGTCAAAAAGTAGTAACCCCCCCCCCCCCTGAACAAAAATCCTGGATACGGCCCTGGGAGCAGTAGTATTTAACATCCTAGTTGTGTTTTGTAAACGATAAGCTGGACAATTGGTGACTTTATAATCTATCCTCCCCACCACTACTAGCATACTTTAGATAAAGTAACCAAAAAATAAGCACCTTACTATGCTTTATGCTATATTCAGCAATATAATAAATATTAATTGGCATAAATTCCTCCCTCCGAGGTATAAGCTGAATAGCGGCACTGAAGAAGCAAGAAATAAGATACAATTTCAAAACTCTCATAGGAAATGGTATCTGAAACTTCAGCCACGGGTCCTATATCAAACGAAGGGTCACTGTCTTCCAGAAATCACGCACAGGTAGCACGTTCCAAACGAGACGAAAAGATGCTAGGCATGGCGGAACTGTACCAAAAGTTGCGGGGATTGTATCGCGTGTGGTGGAACTTTGCGGTACACTTTGCACTACAAGACGTACACTAGATATAGGGCAGCGAGTTGCCCCTCAGAATCAACTCTTGGACCGTGGCTCCTAAGGAGACTGTGCTTTCCATTAAACATAATAATACACATCAGTTGGTGTCCCTTACAACATAAGCGTCATAGTCCTAAGAAACCCTATAGTTGGACCTGGGGGTAGTAAAGATTTGACTATGTTAAAACGTCCATTACCGACAATATGTAATGAACTCAATTAGTTAGCGGCAAAGGTCAGTTTTACTTATTGTTATTGACGAAACAGCCTGTCTGAAACAATTTCAATATACGCAATAAATTCAAAATATCAAACAGTTCGTGGTAACGAACTGTAAGTAAGGAGCGACCCGGCTCAATGGTAACCGAAACTCTAGAAAACGGTATTTTGATACAAATAGATACATCAAAAGAATCAAATTTTAATGCTGATTTCAAATGTATAAGTTTCATATAAGTTAGGCGCCTGAGAAAATTTGGCTGATTTTCGAAAAAAGGAGGAAAGACCCCCTAAAAGTTATAGAACCTTAATGAAAATCAGCTATGTGGGAGGATCTTTCCATGAAGGAAGTTTTCATGGAGGAAGGGACATTGCTATGAAGGGGACGCCGGACTTCCCAGCATTATTTAAAAAAAGATCAGAAATTTAATATAAAAAAAAAAGTATTTCAACTGCAATAGCAGCAGCATCGAAACTTCAAACGAACAGAAAATATTACATATATGATCGGGTTCACCCCGTAGTCAATACCTCGCTCTTTAAGCCAAAGATTTTTTAGTACTTTCATAAGAGCTATTTATTCTAATTAACGGCCGTTGTGATTAAGCGGTCATTTTTAAAGAATCGGAACAAAATTCGAAGTTTAACTTAAAGAGCAAGGTATTGACTAGGGGGCGAATCCCCTAATAAACAAATTAAAAATATATGAATATAGAAGTTCGTTACGTAAGTTAATTCGTAAGTTACGTATATTTATTACTAATAAAAACGTTCGTAAATAAAAATAAACAAGTTTCGAGAAAGCCATTTAGCTAAATAAAAGTAAATTAATATGAAAATTTTGTTTTAATTATTCATGTACGGTGAGCCAAGATCAAAACCTGCATTTATTCAAAAACGTTCAAAAATTAAATAAAAAAACAAGTTTTTTAAACTGAAAGTAAGGAGCGACATTAAAACTTAAAACGAACAAAAATTATTCCGTACATGAAAGGGACTGTTCCCTCCTGAACGCCTCGCTCTTTACGCTAAAGTTTTACTTTGTCTCACAACTTTATTTTTTAAAACAATAAAAAACTTTAGCATAAAGAGCGAAGTGTTTAGGAGGGGACAGTCCCTTTCATATACGGAATAATTTCTGTTTGTTTTAAGTTTTAATGTCGCTCCTTACTTTCAGTTTAAAAAACTTGTTTTTTTTATTTAATCACTCTCAAATGTCCAAGCCAAAATAGCAATGGTTATTGTAGTGGAATTCCCATTGTCTTTCTTATTTAAATTATTCAAAGATGCAATTTGCTTGTTTTGAATGTTTCGAAACAATCTAAAAGAAATGAGGAAATAGCAATGTTTTTGTTTTTGATTAGAGTAGTAAAGGAAGCTATTTTGTTATTAGGAAGTTAGGGAATAATAGTCACCTTGGAATAGTTCTATTGGCCTCAGGGTCGCCACCTAAATATTATTACTGTCAAAAACTACTTTTATATTATGTTTTAATTGCTAACTTTAGACCAGACTTAGTTTCTGTTTTTTCTCTTATTTAGCTTATGTTTTACTTCTATGACAACACACGCATTATGTATTAGTTAAATAAGTACATAGAGATCAAACTTAAACTTTGGAGGAGAAATCTTCTTAAAAGGGCTGAAAGACAAGAAAACAACCGTCGGAAAAAATTTTATCATCAGATTTCTTTGCCGTAAATTTCCCCAAAGTCAGCTCTATTTAGTATAGTAGGCCTATACTGTTTTCCCTAAACCTCAAAAAATAGGTATTTATACAAAAGGCTTAATAATTCTACATGGATAATTAATTTTCTGCTGATGCGGTTATTTTCAAGTTGATGAAAAGAACTAAATTGATTCAATGTAATGATCAAACTAAATCGCCTCCTAATGGAAGGTTTCACTGCCTTCCATTAGGAGGCACTGATAACTATTTACGTCTTTCCACAAAGACTTGAGCAACTACGCTATTCTGTGGGGGATGAGCTTTTAAAGCATACAAGGTAACATTAATAGAATAGGACATTAAAAGAGGTTTATAGACAGTAATGTCTTATTCTATCATAGACGAAGGAGATAAAATGGGTAATATCCATGATAAAACAGGTCAGCCTCTTGTAACAGATGTAATAAAAGTTCGCCGATAAAGATACCTTGGCCACATACTAAGCATGAACAATCCCTGCCTAACGAATGCAGCGCTATACTGGCAACCATCCGGTACACACCGCAGAGGCAGACCTAGAAACACCATGCACCGAGCGTACCAGACAGATCTGCGAAACCTAAATACCTCGATCCAGCCTCACTGGGAGGATATACTGGCAGTAGAGAAATTGCAGAAATATTGGCGGTTCCTTTTGATGCCCTGAGTGCCTCTGGAGGTGCAGGTGGATCTAAGGTGTAAGGTAAGGATGAAGGAGGGAGCGATATTTACACCTTATTAGCTGTAGCCACATTGGTGACTTTTAATAATTAAAGAAGACGGTGGCTGGTAATTAAAACTAAGTACAGTGAAAAACATACTTCCCACAGTCGATTTATATGTGCCATATATTTCCTTTATTCTTCTGTAGCGAAAAGCAAGCTTTCTCATCCAGTCTACTCCCCCACGGACTCCGTTGCCAATCATTATGCCGGCCGCGCCGCCTGTGGTATTAAAACCATCAGTGAGAAAATTATAGTTCCTGAAAAAGATTAAAGATGAAAATTTACGCGCTCTTTCAAATTCATATCAAGATTGAAAGCAAGTACAGTTGGTGCTAAAAATAAAAAAAATAAAGGGAATAGAGTAAGAGAATGACTTGGTCCAGATAAGGCTTAGACCAAGTAGGTTTCTTTATACGACGATTTCACAGTGCATAAAAGGATCCAAATTCTTAGAAAAAACAATCACTACTTTTTTCTCACAAAGAACATGCTATATTCTACAAAATTAACTCTGAGTAGTTCAAATTATTAGAAAAAAATCTATAAAGTAAATCCAAAGATACCAGGATTTAAGGTGCTCACGTCCTTTACCCCCCCCCCCCGCTCCGACTAAAAAATCGAAGAACGTCTAGGCCTTTCGAATACTTTTCAAAAAATTTCCATATCTCATCTATTTAGTGTATTTATGAGTGTTTTTCTGTTGGAAAACCTTACCTTCAGAATTTATGAATTATCGGAAGATAAATTCTCCTGAAGAGCTGATATGAATCTTTGGCCTAAAATAAGGTGCCTTGCATGTTTCGATTCTCAATAATGGGATTATACTCCGATCGTTATTTCTGAGTAATTGACAAAAGATCCGTCGGGGTTTTAACTTTAATCTGAGTTTTACTAGTTTTTACAAAATACTCGAAATTATTGCTTTTGTAACTTTAGGTTGGGTTAGTTTAAATAGTAATTCGAATAAAAAATAGAATTCCAAACATAGATTTGACTGAAACTAAATCAAACTCGAACTGAAATTATATTGGAACTGAACTGAAACCCAAGATGGATTAAACTGAAAACTTGGATTAAACGAAAAGCCCTATATATAATAATTGATTCAATACAGCAGTACTGCATGATATTAAACCAGAGTTCGGTTATTAGAGCGGTTAGTTCAAAAGGAGAATTCAACTACAGGATAACCGACGAAATGCTATGTCACAAATATTTTGAGAATTAGCAAGAAAGTGAATAAGATTTCACTGATAGTTTTTATCCCCTGTGCATTTGTGCGGGCATATTCATAGATACAATAAATGTTTCACTAAGTCTATTTGAAAGACCACCCATTCTAATTCTTCATTATATATAAATAAAAAAAAATAGTTATTCGTATATTTGCTACTATAACTTTATAAATGGTTTCCTCGTTTAAGCCCTGGAACAAAAATTTGTTTCCACGAAAGGTATCAGAAAATTATTTTTGTTCTCCAATAATCTTATGAAAATCTGAGACAAAGCCTACATATACCGTCTCATTTTGGGTATGACGCTATGTTTTAAGGTGTTTGATTTTGATGCTGTAGAAATTTCTCAAATGCATTTCTGAACAGATATTTTGTTCTAAAAGCAGATTTATTGTCTATTTATTAATAATAAATCTTTCCAGGGATTGGCAGCGCGAGAAAGTATTCATGATTCTTGTTAATTCTAACGTACAACAGAAATCAAACTATATTTTGAAGAGTTACTAGCGTTTTCTTCTAGCATTGTAAGAGCATTTGCCTGGAAACGATAATATGGCTTTTATACACGCAATATAGCGCAGTTCTTGGAAAACATTTGAAATTTCTAAAAATGAGAGATAAGAGGGAAAAAAAGGTTAGATTAGGCTATTAATAAGCATGTTAAGTAAGTTTGGATGAGCTCAAACCTTTTATCGAAAATATTTCTAAAAACACAGTATTAAACAATATATTCTATTGAATAAACGTTCAAACTAAATAAGCAAGCGAAAGTGACGCTCAAAATGAGTAGAAGTATGAAACGAAGATTTAGAGGCCGAGAACTGGCGCAAAATACAGCCGGATTGATTTATTTGCTTCTCTATCTATTTTTCAATAGGGGAAAAGGAAGAGCTGCGAAACATAAAAACTTTCTCTAGTTGTTAAGTTGGATCTTCTACTGCTTTAAATAGTTCTGAATTCATTTAAGTGTTCTGAATTGAAACTGCTAAATTTTAACTGTTAGCTTTAACTTTAACTCCAGCGTTCGTAAGGGTCTTATTTTGGTTTTGCGTCTTCATCACCAGAAAATACCGCAGCTTTGTTTTATTCTTTCCGTATTTTATAAACTGAGGTTAAAAGCTGAAAGAACTAATAGCTTCAAGATTCTCTATGGCAAAAGTAATAATTTTCTTGACATTTCTTTGCATGCTTTCTGAATAGTTGGCAATCTTTTTTTTCTTGATTAACTTTAAAGATCATTGTGCTTTTTGGCAAGCTAATATACCCACCTCCTCGCATTTTTTCTGTCATTTCCACCAATGAGCTAGTATTCGCGTTTCCTGCGCACAAGTATACTGAAGTTTTATTACCAGAATTTTTTATATACCTTAGAAAAATTAAAATCTTGTGTACAATAAAGCTCATAATGCCATTAGATTTTTCTCAAAGGCTATTTAAGAACATTTCGAGGTTGAATCTAAATCCTATGGAAGAAATTTTTGTAAGAAAATCAAATTTATTTCACAATTTCACAAACCCTTCCCCGGATATGTTCTGCCCGTCTGTAAAATAATTAAGATCATAGAATTGCACCGCAGGAACACTTTGTCATAGCAATTAACGCTTGAGGTCACATTTTTGGGCAGCTTTACCATCTTTTTTTATTGATGAAAAAGTAATGTATGTGTTATCGCCGGATAAATTTGAATTCAAAGACCTTAACCCAAGCGAGTGTAAGATCAAGCATTCCTACTGTGGATAATGTTTGGTTGCATTCTGAATATCATTCGTAGATATAAACAAAGTTGTGGCTCTGACTGGGCCACTTCCCCTGGCTTATTCCCTTTATAACTCCCATGTATGTGAACTGAGCTAGCGTCCAGCCCTTTGGTAAAAACATTAATAATATCAGTAACATGAAGCTTCGTGATAATAATATAAAACTCACCCCAATTCTTGTCCATTGTAATCAGAGGAAACATCATCAATATGATCAATATGTACTTGATCACATTCCTAAAAAAAATGAAAATCAAGAAAAAAACATTATGAATATAAGAGACCACGGAAAAAATTTAGAGCATGGGGGGGATAATAAAAAAGTTCTTCCAAGGTGGTAGGACCTGGTTGCATATCTCGTCCAATTATCCCCGTATTGGTTTATTGGATCATACTTTTGTTCCCATTATATATCTAGCCGGCATAACAGGTGAATCTTAGTAGAGATTCGCTCTACTCTCCCACCCTCTGATGGATATGATGACAGCTTCCTCCCATACTAGACAGAAATCGTCGCAGCCAAAGTTACCTTTTTGAGACAATTTCTCTATTCATTTTTTACTGTTTTCAGAACGCTGAAGTCTTTCTACAACGACATTTGAGCAGGGAAATTAAAAAAAAACCGAATGACATGAAGAATGTGAACTTTAGCACTCCACTTGGCGTCTTGACGGACGCCACCCATTTTCAAAAATCAACATGGTTTCCGCCACTGAGCAAACTGTCATCTGGACTAAGCAGCATCAATGCCCGCTGCTCTTTTTCAACCAGCCCAAAATCACACTAGGGGTGCCCGAATTTTTGGCAAAAAAGCCGCAACGATAAAATATCACCATCCGATGCGACATTGGGTCTACAATCTCTACGAAGTTGTAAATGTCATAATCAAATGGAAATCAGTCGACTAGCTGGGACACAGCTTCAATATAAAATTTCTGGGAAATCTCCTTGATGCTCTTGAATTTCTCCGTGAACTTTGTATCTTTTCCTTGTAAGTAAAACAGACAAGCGGTCGCTCCTAGTCCCAGGTAAGCCTTACGAGGTGGGTAGGAAGAACTCGTCTCGTTTAAGGTTCACAGACTGAACAGACTCAATTTGCTTACAATAGTCTTTTACCGTGACATTGTGACTAAGGCTCTTCGCAACTTCTAGCACTTCTTTTTTAAGCAAATAAGATGGTAAATGTGCATAGGGGCTTCTATTTGTATGTGTTCATCACGTCGGTCCTTCCACGTTCGTTATTTTGTTTCAATTTTCTCGGGTCTATCCAAGTCCAACAAAAACAAGAAAGTTTGTCAATGAGTTTTGCCGCAATCCCACCGTTGTATCCAAAATTCCTTTTTCCGTGA
This sequence comes from Artemia sp. Qi Xiang Cuo, assembly GCF_049724085.1. Lineage (NCBI taxonomy): Eukaryota > Metazoa > Arthropoda > Branchiopoda > Anostraca > Artemiidae > Artemia > Artemia sp. Qi Xiang Cuo. The sequence continues at coordinate 26,475,572 of NC_142807.1, read as the reverse complement.
CAAAAATTCATAGGCTCGGCAAGGAAAACGTGGAGAATCCAAATTTAAAGTAGAAATAAAGTATTAAAGTAGGTCTAAAAATATTAGAGGAGAAACATTCAAAATAAAGTAGTCTACTCTGAAATATAGTAGAAATGTAAGCACTACAAGTAAGGGTTAACAAATTATTTCCGCCTTTTTTGCTTCATCACTTGAAGCAGTTTATAATTTTTCAATTCAAGGGCTAATGGTTGTCATTTGTCACCCATCATTGATATAATACAATGAGTTTGCATAAACGCGAAGAATCTGTTTCATTAAATCGCTTGATATTGTTGTTGATTTCCATACATGAATATGATGACTTTTCCAAATGCGTATCATAGCATTAATCTATCTATGGTGATTTAATAATTGATATAAGAGATTTTCTTTGAGATTCTAATTATTCAATGAAATTACATCTTTGAATGACAAAATGAAGTTGTTCTTAGTCAGACAGAATAAATGAATCATTCTGTCAGTTGAAATAGGCGTGTCATCAAATTTCCGAGCTATTATTTATATAATAAACGTCAATTAAAAACATAAGCATTTTTATTTTGCAACTTGACACTTTGGGGTAATGAACCGTAAGTAAAGAGCAGCTATGCCAATAGTAACCAAAAATTAAAAAAAGTCACTAGGAACATTTGTATCAAAATAGTGTCCTAGAATTGCAAGAAGGATATCATTTGAATGTTATTTATAAGTTCAAGTGCCTTTTTCACTGGCCTAGATTGATCGAAGGACACCTATTCCCCCTCCCGTACCATTTTCCACCTTATGGCCTATCATGGCCAAACATGGCGTCACGTCAAAATTTGAAGGTTGCCGTTTTAATAAGAAATATTGAAACCAAAAAAAAAAATGTATCTCAGAAAGTAGCAAGATCTATACAGGCCCCGGAGTGAGGGCCGAAGTTATAGCCAATTGCTCATTTTATGACAGGACTTCTTTTACTCGTTACAGACGTTTACGGATAACGAAAGCTGCAGATATTTTGCTCAAGAGTATTTTACATTTTTAAACGATATTTGACGAAAGTGATCTCAAATAATACAAATGACTAACTTCAGATGAAAAAGTGTGTCAATGAATAGCATTACAAATGCAGAGAATATTGTACCTTGTTGGGATTACAACCACATAAAAATTGTATCCGAAAAAATTATAGAACCTCAAGGATCCCCTCTTTTACACAAACTAGCAGATAACACAAAAGCCATATTCTAGGCCCAAGGTCCAATTTTTCAACTTTAGGAGAAAGGAGAGAATACTATGATGTTTTGCCTTGAAAACTGAGAGCAAACGTGGTACTCCAAGGTTTAAGGACTCAGAGCCACCTACGCCCAATATCCCTTAAAACTAGAATCATTGGGAGGTCTGCTCAATTTGAACCGATGGTTGAGAATAATGAAAGAAGGCTCTTTTGGAACAGATTCTCCTTCTGGAGGCAAGCGTCATGAAATACTTGAACATAACATTAAACGCAAACATAATTAGAGACAAGAAGTTTGTTCAAATGAAGGCAAATACTTACACTAAAACACACAGCAAAGAAAAAAACACCCTGTATATTATTGGGACTGCTAGCCCCGTCAGCATCACCCTATTCTCTACGCTAAATTTTGAACTTTTCCCACCATAACTTTTTCTATTTCTATGCTCAAGGTCAGAAACATATCTTGATGAAAAACGTGGCATTCTTCATAGAGGATTAGCAGGATAACCTGTTGAACGACCAGTGGAACACAAAGTCAGACACACAGGCATGGCATGCTCTCTTGTGAGGATCAGAAACATATTAACTCTGACTGAATAGAGCGTAATGAGAAATACTCTCTTCAGGAATCCGTTGTATGATGCCAATCGATTGTTTTCAGAGCTGAAGATTACTGATGCCTAGGAGTTAGTGGCACAACCAATTATATAGGTAGATGACTATCTGCTATCAGATTGATATCAATAGTATGGACAATTTAAAGGAACTCATATGTTGCCAGTTGCCCCCTCCTTTTAGTCTTGCAAAATAATATAGTTATCACTGCTAATAATTGGCAGCTTTACTATGGATTTTAGAGTACAATGCCCCATCACAGGAGGTAATGCTACTCTTACAGTGATTAATTTCATGAACAATTCACTAATCAAAGGAACATATGTTATTAACTTGCACAAGTGTGGATGGAATTAGCCGGAAGTGCCTCGAATTTCGTCAGCTACGCAATCCCCAGATTGAACAAAAATGATCAAATTGTGTTGTCGGAGCAGTGCCCTTTAACGAACTGATTGCACCCTTTCGTGACAAGTCGATGCAACTGATTACTATACAAAAGTATGATATATTGTTTAAGGACTCTCGTTATAGTATTCTTCGTAAATTGTATGTTGATTAAGTGATTAAATTTCATTTGCGTTCAATTAAAAATGTAATGACATGGTTAAATTCATCATCGTTTTTTTAAGCTAGAATCACATTCCACTGTTATTAGTATTTTTCTTAGAACATAATTTTGTTAGTGGGCAAAAATTTCTTCCTAGAGCGTGTCTGAACCTCTAGGTGAAGAATTGACTTACGGGAGATTTTCAAGCAATCACAGAGATTTTCCAGATGTTTGAAAAAAAAAATAGAACTTATGTAGGAGTTAAATACATTACATAAACAGAAGGGGAGGGGATTTAGGAGCCCCAGACCGCCTCCCATGAAATGTGAAAATAGGAAATCATTGTTTTGTGCTTCTTGAAAATGTGATGGCCTCTTGTTGGGCTCCATAAAATATTGCTCCAAATAATTAAGAATCCACAGATCAAAGTTTTGGCTATGTCCCTGGTTAGGTCCCAAAAAACTCCAGTTACAGCCTCGGAAAGAGAAAAATCAGTTCTTAGTATCAGTTCCAGAAATCACAACAAAAAATTAGTGCATTTCTGAAAAGATGTTAAAAATTTTATAAGAATCAGATCTTCTGGAGGAGTTAAAATCATTGCTTGAAAAGAAGGAGATGGGATTTTGGAGGTCAAAACCGCCACCCATGAAATCTGAAAATAGGAAATCGTTGTTTTTATACTTTTTGAAAATGTGATGGCCTGTAGTACTGCTCCACAAAATTTTGCTCCAAAATAACTCAGAATCAACTGATTAAAATTTTGGCTGTGGTCCTGGATAGGTCCTAAAGACCCCCGTTACAGTCTCGGAAAGAGAAAAATTAGTTTTTAGTATAAGTTCTGCGAGAGGCCTGACAGAAATTTGGAACACTGGGAGCTGAACACATTCTCATTCCATTCACAATGTTAAGATCATTCTAAGAGCAATTCCAATTAATTCAATGAATGCATAACGGGCAGTATCAAAAACACCTGGTAATGAGCAATTTCTGGCTATCAATTTTATTTCTTTTAGTATAGTGTCATACCTTGTGTTTCTCTATATTTTCCCACACCTGCCTTAAAAGGGTGACGTAAATTATGGAAATCAACCAAGAATTCACACTAAACTGGTAATTCTTGCTTATTTATTCATTACTTTTTATAGGGTTTTTAAACAAATACTTTGACACTGCAAATAGAGGCAACGGCTTCATTATGGTATGCAGCTTTGTTTTGAAGAATCCATAGAAGTTTCCATAGATTGCATAAGAATAATATTAATGGCTAAAAGTTCAAAACCAATAGGTGTAAAATATGCATACTTTTTTTCTTTATTTTACTTGGGATATCGGTGTTACGGTATCTCGTTTTAAGCTTGGACTGGAACTTCTTTAGACATTCCCCTATTTCTAAAAGTAGAAAAATTAATACTTAAGTCCGTTTTCTCATTCTGAAAAAGAAATCCAAAGATATAAATTAGTGTGTGCAAGTGTCAATTCTGATAGTCCAGTAGTTCGATATTCTCGTTTTGTTTTGTCAAAGTGTTCACTAAACTCTAACTCTTGATGGAGCTCAAAACTCTAAGTTTTGGTAATAGAAAAATCACCAACAGCATGTAAGCATGGTAAGGAGAATGGCCGAAGGCTCCTCATTGAAAAACATGAAAAAAAACAAAACTGTCCCCTCTTCATTTTGAATATACATTTTCATTCCCCTCCTATTTCCACGAATTGACTTCTATTTCCATTATATATATATATATATATACTTTATTATTTGACTTTTATTGGCTAATATTAGAATTTTCGAATTGAAATTAGTTATATCAAATCATCTTCCCTATACTACCGATTCTTGCTAAAAACCATCCCTGAATACTAGAAAACGCACCTTTCGGCCCAAGTGGGCTTCTTTTTGCTGTTTTCCAAGTTTGCTTTTCATGAAACCTAGATGTTCTTCTTAATTACTGCGGAATATTTGATAGTGCAGTTTTTTATGCTCAATAGAAAATTTGACGCAAATTTTTCTAGTAGCCATTATTTGTAAAGTTTCTGGTACTGAAGTTCTTGAGTTTAAGAAAAAAATAAACTTCAAAAGGTCATTACCGCAAAAACTGTTGGTGATGGGAAAATTCTAATCAAAGTGTTATACTCAGCATAAAAAGGTTCTATCAGGTAATTTTATTTTAGTTCCAGGGCCAAAAACAGCTTAAATTCATTCCTAAGAGTAATAATTTCAGTTTTGTTCTTCTTTCGGATAAAAAAAAAGTTGTTTATGAAATTTCTTGCATTAAATACACTATAGTTTAAAGTTTGTTAGTTTAATGTTTATAAGATTTTTTTGTTGAGCCTTTAGCATTTCAGACCAAAGAAACACCAAAAATAAAAAAACCCTCAACAGAATTATGAGTGCTTAAGAAAAATTTGGATTGCTTTCTTGAACTCAGGATATATAACTGCGTTAAAAACCTTTCTTAAACCATTAAAGAAAAATCAATCGGAGCAGCAAAATTTCGCAAAAAAAATTTAAAATGTGTTTGTTGAAGGTGTGGACCAATTGGGTCGTCCCGAACGGGAGGATAGACAGATTTAAAGGAAATAGGAACTTCTTGGAAAGGTGTAAAGAGAGGAGCTTTGAATAGATTGGGATGGAGGAGGAGCGTCGTAGCTGTATTGACCTCAGGCGGCTTGAGGCTGCAGTAGTTTGTTAGTAGTGGTAGTAGTAGTGTGGGTAACAGCGACATTTCTAACTGCATTTTTGAATTCTACGTGGATAGTTTTGTGCAATTAAAAAAAATTATGTCACGAACTAATAAAGGTTCAATTGTCTTCCTCAGACTCATTGCAGTTCAGCAATCATTGGGCTGAACTGCAGTTCAGCCATCAGAATTCAAGATTATTCGACGCATACTAGAACGCCTAAATAGTTGGTATCTCTACAAATATTGTCAATGCCAAGGGAAATGTGAAGGTCATTCACTTAGCAAAATAGGGTACTTATACAAAATAGAGATAGCTAAGAAATAGACGTATCTTAAGAATGAGAATTTCTTTCTGAATCCAAATATAACATTCATTTGCGCGTAAAATCAGCTTTATCCTCACTGCCCTCATGTGCAAATATATATATATATATATATATATATATATATATATATATTTCCTGAATTGTAGACCTATAGATGCAATGCATTTTCCATAAGTCACTCTTTTCTTCAAAGTGATTTAGCGGTTCGTTGAAATAATGGAAAATTTATAGCATATATACAATTCAGGCCATATATTTGAACATTCGGCGGAGGTTTTAAGGTTCATTTCTGGTGTAAATAAATGACACATTTGGATTTGGCTTGAAATTCTGATTCTAAAGGAATGTATATTTCTTAGCTATCTCATTACACCATTATTAACTGACAGGCCTAAACCTATCTAAATTTTGACAAAAATATTTTACCTTAATTTTGGGTTTTAATCTCTTTTTCATTTGAAGTGTGTCTATTTCTTACCTGTCTTAATATTAGTGCAACTTCTACTACGGTGGCTTTAATACATAAGTACCCAAAATAGTTTGGGATAATACATAAGGGGCTAAGCTCTAAGTAATAAATACGCATTTGACTTTGTCTTGACTCCGTTGATGCAATTGTACATCCAACTGCAAATTAAAGTTATTATTAAATCCTATTCCAACATAAGTTTCTGAAAACTGGCCATACCACAAATGCAAGTATGAAAGTGAATTACATGCCTCACATATTGTTTGCAGTTGTTTTGCACCTGTTCTGATATCTCGACAAACAAAAATAAAAACCCCATTAGTCAACGACAAAAGTACCACAAGACTGCCACTTTAGGGTGCGCCTATAACTAGAGTCATAATTAACATAAAATACCTGCAATCAAACAATGCCGACGAATTCGACTTTAACTATTTGCATCTTAACTTTACGGCGGAAGGGGCTTGGCATCTTTTCTTGACTGACAGACACGAAACTCACCGACAGCTTCACAGATTAAAATAAATAACCAGACCTATATTAAAACAAATATCCCCATATTCACCAGCTCAAACTTGGATTAGGTATTAGTCAGAGGTGCAAATTGAGGATGAAGGGGACATTGCCCCCCCCCCTAAGATTCTGGGAACACCTTTTTCATCTTTTTTTATTAAAAAAATAATATCATTGATATTAGCATGTAGAAAAGGTGATCATGAGGCAAACATCCCAGGACTTTACTGCGGCAGCTGTACTGAACACCGTGATTGGGAGGGGGCACCGCGGCTTGGGGGTACAACTTTGATGAAACTTTTCACTTTGACTCGGCTTTTTTGCTTCTATTTGAGTCGGGAGGCGGGCTCAGCAACTAGTTTTTCCCCGTCACCATTAACCCAAGGGACGACTCTGACCCAATGGCTATTTCATTGACTTTGATATTTTTTTTTACAAAAATATTGTAAAAAAGGAACTTTTTAACAAAATTGAAACTTTCACCCCCGTTTTCTTGGAAGATTTTTATTATCTATAGATTTCGTTCCATTTTATTATGCTACTGCGTTCAAAGCATCCATTTCTGAAACACCCTCGGTCTGCAACAAAGAGATCCGGACTGTGGCCAATTAGAAGGCTCAACAACCCTTCTTACAGAAACCGAGTGAGGATGGCAGGCCCGTAGAGGGACAGGAAGGGGGCTCTTTTCCGTACCACCTCCAAAAACTTAAAATTTTCACAAAGTTCCCTTCAATTTCTTAAACTTTCCCTAAATAGCTTCATAATTAGCCTATCGCAATACTTACTATTTTCCCTCTAATTTCATAAAATTTCTCTATAATTTGAAGTTTCTTTGCACTTTTTTTTTACTTTAATTCCCCCTCTTCCTTCCGGAGATATTCCTGCCAATGTACCTGTCATAGCAACTGTAATTTACCAGTTTAGGGCCTTATAAGAGCGTTCATTTCATAACCGGAGGATAAACGTAAGATAATTTGTAGTTTAGTATCTTGTGTAGCACTGCTGCCTCTGTATAATTCATTACTTGTACAATGACCCTAAATCATCTACCCACATGGCCGAAAATCGGTAGGGATAATAGTTGCCAATATTATTGGTACATCAATATCTCATCAACAATTGGTGGCTTGGCACAAATTGCAGAAGAAAAGCGAGAAATAAATACACAGATCAGGGAATTTTTTTTTTAACTATGGGGTTTGCTTTCTTTTCTAACAGAATGGACAAAATTCAGCAGTAACTCACTAATTTGAAGAGGATCTTAGAACGTAATTGTATTAGAGTCAAGTCAGCATGCAGGGGGGGGGGGTTAGGGTTTTTACCCCCCCCCCCCTGAAATGTTTACCCGACTAGTAAAAACATAACAAAACAGAATATAAACACAGTTTTGATACGTTTTTAAAGTTTTTTTTTGTAAAAAAAAACAGAAAAACCTTTTGTAGCCCCCCTTAAAATCTTCTAGCAAACCCCCCCCCCCGCCATCGAAACAAGGTACTTGTCTATTATATAAACACACGCGAGAAGTGCAGTTTGGTGACAATAAAATATGATGAAAATAGAATACTTTATTAGCAACAGTGTGATGGTCATTTGTGAATTATTAAATTGGGAGCTTCACCGTCGGCTGACCACCTTAAAGACAAAGAAAAGTTTATTATTAACACGATTCTTGAGGACACCGGTTAGTTTGCTTTGACTAGTGATAAAATATAGTGTCTTACCATGGATGTTCAAGAATCATTTCAGATTGTTGGAAGGGCTACAACACAGCTGAGCTGGAACAAGCAGGTTTCACTCATTTGAAAGTGAACCACAAAAATAATTTTGTCAACCCAGAAACCAGTGCCACAACCCAAAAAGTAGAGAGAATATGGGGTTCCGCAGAGTGGAGGAACAAACGGCACCGAGATATATCCGGCCGTCATTTACATTCATACTTAGTAGAGTACATAAGGCGGGCGGCAGTAAAGGCAGAAGACCGGGTTCATTTTAACGCGATTCTTGAGGAAATCTCTGCGTTCTGGGAGTATATTTCCAAATTGTAGTTTTTTCAATTTTGCTAATAAAGTATTCTATTTTCATCATATTTCTTTTTTCATTAGGCTAAATAGGTTTTATTAGGTTAAAATAGGTTTGTCTAGGTTACGTATTTAATATGTGCTATGCTTTACCCCCTCCCCCCCCTATTGTGCAAATATATACCCTCAGTTTGTTTCTAAATTATTATATTTTCATCATAATTTTTTTTCATTTCATTAGCATTCGCCAAACTTCACTTCTCGATTGTGTTTTATATAACAGACAAGTACCGAAAAAAAAAATTCCTGGATACCACCCTGATTAGAACCTTTCGCCATACTCGTTTCTTTTCTTCATCGTAATTGAGCTATCTATCTTTTTAAGTTACAGAATTCTAAAGAAAACGACACGAACATCCATTAATACGCCGCCATTAATTACTATTAGTGTACGTATATCATTAATTACTTTGATGCTCTGTTTTCTGATCATCAAATTTTCTCACTTAACCTCTGCAGGTTAATTCCATTCAGGATAACCTTAAACCTATTGAGATAAGTATATGCCAAAGTACAAATCTAGTTGTTTACTCACGCGACAGCCTCGACTTTTGAGGCATTGGGCCTTTGTGACCTGAGGCTCCGTTCAGGTTGGTTAGTCCATCCATAATAGTACTTATGCAGGGCAACCTTTCATGATTGCTGTTTTTCAGTGGGGGAACAATTCGCAGAAGACTATCTTCATATTTCAATATTGATAACAGTTTCCATAGTACATCTTACGCGTTTTTGGAATTGACAAGAATTAAAACAGATTTCTGACATTTACGAAGTATAAAAAAAAGTAAGTATGACGGCACTAGACCCTGAAGGTCCAAACCGGTGGTACTGAGCTCCGTTTTGTGGCCCTTCAGCCAGTAAGTGCAATTTGGGGTTGGGGGCCCGCCATCCTGTACTTTCGTACACCCTTCCTGCTTACCTTCGCCAGATTTCTCCAGGTACCACTTTAGAGCTTGGTTGACTCTGGCTAAGCTTACAGAGTCACACCACTGACCCCCGTCCCGAACCACATAACTGACTACGCCAGGGAACGAACCCGTGCCTCCTGGACATATAATTCTCAAACCAGCACACCAACCACTTAGCCAGGACAGGCAATTCAGGAAGTATAGTTAAATGATGAACATATATGGGCCAAGTTCGATGGTTGCTTTGTAGAAATAATATTGGCGTTCGTCTTATAACTTCAGCTATGGAAATAACAATGCTATTATAGGTGCAAAACAGGCACGTCCGCATGGGAGGAGGAAGACTTTAGGCTCTTGCACTGTCCCAAGCAAAAATTTCTAGACTTCCAAATTTCCCCCCAAATCTCCAAGATTTGTCATAGTTTTGCCTGTTCTTACTTGCGCGCCTGACAAATTAGCTTTTAGAAGTACAAGCCTAATAACAAACTAAAATCTAGGTAGTATTCGTCTAGACGACGAAATGTTATGCGTAATCCAAAACAATTTTGGTTCTTGTGGAAAACGTAAATGACATCTGAAAAAGAAAACGAAAAAAAAATACAGAAAAAAAACGATAAGCACCAGCAACAGGAAAGACAAATACTAGGTTTCCGCCTTTTTATTCTTTGAAAACTGGTTTTCTTGCTAATTAAAAATAATTCTTTATTGCTGGTGCCGTGGCCAATATGGCTTGCACCCATCCATGCTTGCGTGAGCAAACTCTTCCCCTCAAGTTCAGAGAGGAGTTGTGTGCCAAACCCTCAAATTTTGCGACTTTTCGATTTGTCTCATTCTGTTGATATAATTTGACTGATTCTAGTGCTTAGGCATGCTCATTTCTGCCCTTGTCTTCTAAAAATAATTTCTGCAAATCGGTATGCCAAGACATGTTGAAGTAAAAAAGAAGTGTATGAGTATCAGACATTCACACTGTTTGGGCGTAAAAGTGTGTGTTATCAAACAACTGACCACTGCCACGGCAAAATCGGCTAATACCGCAAAAAGAGGCTCAGTCAGCTTGGGCTTATTTTTGGAACATTAAAACATACAAGTATATCAGTAGCTACCTCACAGTTCGACTATTAGAATAATTTTGCAGAGCCAATCCAGGTAGAATTTTTTTCTTTTAAATTGAATAAGTGCTTTGAAGCGAATAATGTTAGTAGCAACACAGAACCCTCTGAGCCTGGTAGCTTCATAAATAGTTGCATGTTACACATGCTTGCTTGCCAACAAAGATTATTTTTATCAATGTACCGAACACCAGAAAAAATTCTAGTGTTCGGACTACGTTAAATACTAATTTCGACCTTGAAAGAAAGAAACAAAAAATGCATGAGAAACAAAGCCATAAAAAAATAAAAGTCCAGTCTACTTTTTATTAGATATACGGCTTTTTTTGTTTGTATGCAGGAGTATATACCTTCTAATGAATTCTGAGCCTTTACGTTCCTTCCGGTTTTTCTGTTAATTTTGCAGGTCATCACACTCTTTGCCAGGGAATAACGCAATTTCAAAAGTTCAGCGTAACTTCAAAGTTCAGTGTCCTTTTTTAGTGTTTAACCAGAAAACCGGTTTCTCTTTTTACACGCCAATTATTTTTGTATATAATCAGATTACAAATTTGAGTCTCCGTCAGTTTTGAATAGTTTATATTAGAGATAGCATTACAGGCATTTTTTGTAAAAGTATTTACAAAGAAAAATGGAGCAATTTTTGGTGAGTAAAAAATATTCTCATTATTATATTAAAAAAAAATTTTATATTTCCATTAAGTTAGGGAAGAAATTATTTACTTACACTATAACTAAGGGTACTTATCTACTTAGAAGCCTGTTGTTTTTATGAGCTGAAAAAACTTCTAATTCTCTTAGAGGTTGAAATTTACGGTTTGATTTCTTATCAAGATCAACTAGTATTTTAGATGTTTTTTGAAAAAAGTGATTAGCGGTAGATCCATTATTTTTTTATATAATAAATTTTTTTTTTTTTAATTTTTTTTTTTTTAAAAAAGCTTCCTTTTTTAAAAATAAAATTTACCCTTTTTTTTTATTTGGTTTTTTTTAAATAAAAAAAGGTAATGATGCAAAAAAAAAAATAAATGTCTTGTCATTTATTTATTTTCGTAATTATTTAATAAATCTGCGTGTGGTTTAAACATCTAAATTATTTTTAAGTTTCAAAAATGCTTCCCTTTTTTTATAAATATAAGTGGCTTTTTTTTTTATTTAATTTTTTTAAAATACTTCCATGCACGGATTCCTTTAAAGGTTGATTTTTTATAGATATAAGCTGCAGTTTTTTGGGCTGGTTTTGAAAAAGTTATTATATTTAGAGCAGTCATTTTTTATTATAATAAAATTATTATTATATTTATTTATTTATTTTTAAAAAATCTTAATTTTTTTTAAAGTGTGATTTTTTTTTTTATCGATATCATTTTTTTTGTTTTTTTATTTATTTTTTTTTGAAAAATTTAACTAACCGTAGTAGGTTAATACTATATTAAATAAAAAGTATTCTGTAAAAACCCTCACCCCCCCCCCAATTACAAAAAAAAAAAATTTGTTACCTTATTTCCCTATTTAATAAATAAAATCTTTAGCTTAGCTATCCTTTTTATTTAAAAGACCTTATTATCTAATAGGGGGGGATTGACGGAACCATGCTAATTAACATTTCCACTTCTTTAAGTTATATTTTTGTCTACATTTGATTGAAATCTGATAGTTTTACTTGATTGTCACATGCAATTCTTCTCCATATTGTTTAATAAGGAACGCAAATACTGCTTTTTAAGTTTGAATTTACAAATACAGTCACGGAAGCATGGACGTAGGAGGGGGGAGGGTGGAGGGAGGGAGGAGCAGTTTAAAAAAGGTCCTCCATCTGAATAACAAAACCCCTGATTTTGAAATCAAGATGTTTTTTTAAAGGACTTTAGATGTATAAAATAATAGTAATTATTTTCCAAAAACCACACCTGTATTTGTGATCAAATATCAATTTTTGTCTTTTTTTTTTTATTTTAATAAGTTAAGGGCAAAAAAACCACTTCGTATACGAAAAAGAGCTATTAAGACAATAAATAAATACATAATGAAAGGTCGTTTTGTCTAACATTCTATGGGACAGTTACCCGTGTTAGGAAATACCTTTCAAGCACTCACCATATAGTAACAGAAACCTCTAACTCCCATGTTTGTTCCCTGGCAACTGTACGGACATTGACAAGGGACTGGGATACATTATACCCTGTCTCAGCTCAGCCTTCTGACTCCCTTAATTTTTTGAAAATGAGATCATATATATACGTCCAGTCAGAATTTTTAATTTTATACTTAATTTTTTTTATCTCTATTTTTCAAAAATAAGAAAACAGTTTCTCATTTGAATATATTCTTATTATTTAAAAAAAAATAAAAATTTTTTTATTATATTTGTCATTTTATTTAATACACAAAATTATCAATATATATATAACTGTTTTCTTATTCTACATTTCTATAAAAAAAAAAAAAAAAAACTTCACTCTTAAATAAAACAACCGAAACAAAAATAGGAATAATTTAAATTTAAACAAAAAAAAAACGATTTTGTATTTCTAGCGCTTCTCTTACCCCTTACCAGGTTAATAGGGAGATAACAGCATCTTCAGTTTCTATGTTAGTTTCATAAAGGTTAAGTGTAAAATTAATTTCAATTGAAATACATTAGGTTTTATTACACAACACTAATTGGTTTCAAATAAGTAGAAAATATCATTATTATTTTTAAAAAGCTCTGGTATTTAGTTTATTTTTTGAAAGGTTCTAGGAAAAGAATTTGAGACTATTTTATTACAAAAGTGGTGTGGAATCCGATACTCCCATCAACTCGGAAAGGTTATCAATCCTCTTACATCGAAGGAAGCCCCCGGGTCCCACGGGTTCTCCCTAGGAGGGGCGGGGGGCTCTAAAAAGGACCATCCAACATTTTAATTGTTGATATGGATGGAGAAAAAAGTTATTCTCTCTTACACCACATTTATTGTAACTTTTTTTTTCTTCTTCTTTTAATTGTTCAGGTGGTGGTGGTGGTGGGAACAATGACTATGAGAAATTGACAAAGTTTATTAACTATAAAAAAATTGTTATTTTACATAAAAAATAAAACTTTTTTTTTTCTACAGATTAAAAATATAGCACTCCCAGTGGCACCATCGAGTGATGAAGCAGGTATATTTACTAGACAAATTCTGTCACCATCAGTAGAGATCATGGATGAACCTACCCCTGTTCTCGATCCTCTGAAGTGGCATGAGTGTTTCATGAATGATTATTGTGGTGACCTGATAGGCCTGGATGACTTAAGCTGTAATATTGACATGCTTCAGGACCAAGAGTGGGCTGATAGATTCATGCCTGTATATTTATATGATGCTACATGTAACTCTGAACTGGGTCCTCATAATGAAAGTCTCTCAGAGGACCATACAGGCTGGCTCGATCAATTGTCCCTAAACACCTTGTAACTTGTAAGAAGGGACCTCATGTCACATCCCCCACCTGTGATTAAACAGACTGGGAGTGGTGTTATTGACGAGTCCCTGTCACTCTCCTCCACCAGTTCACCTAAGAGTAGTAGTAGTAATACAGAAGCGGCTCATGTGTCCGGGGGTATTTTTAATCAGAACTTTACACTTCGCGAGTTGACTACTGAACTACCTGGGACGGGACATGAAAACAACTTTAAGCCCTTGGACTTTCCTAGTTTGATTATTTTGTAGTCTTATATGGATACTTTGAAGCCGTCCAGTTTAGATTATATCCTTAACGAGAAAATCTCGGTAAATATTTAATATGACACTTTGAAAATTACACCACGCGCGCAGGACCAATTTCGACAAGGTAGTGAGCTTCATATCATGTATGGGGGGGGTCAGGGGGGACTTACAGCATCATTGAATCACACATTTGATCTACGACCGGGGACATCTGGGGATGTTTTTTATTTTCATTTTTTGACAGGCAACCAGTCTTTTTACCCAGGTCTAAACGATTTTGAAGACACCTATTTTAACTGGTTGAATCACCAGATTTAAACTTTAGATACATTTAAGGAGAGGGAGCGTGGGTCTACCATTTTAGATATTGACTGCATGGATCTTAATCTCATTAGATTTAAAAAAAACATAATTTTAAGGTGAGTATTTAATCTAAAAATAAAATTCCACCCGGATGTGTCGGCTACCAAAGCAGTTCAGAGTTTCTATTTTGAAACAGGGCTTCAATGCTTTAAGTATCCATTTTTAGCAGCGGTCCATCGGACATTATATGATGAATCATCAATTAAAAATATTTAAAGCATGGATATTAAGGTTGTGAAAATTTTCTATAAATTAAATTTTTTCTGTTTTTTGGTAAAGTAGTGAGTTTCATGACAAGAGATAGTAATTGGCGAGACCGAAAATTACAAAGGGGAGGGGGGATGGGGGGTTCTCCAGAATGACATTGAATGTGTAGAGGGGGTGGAAACACCAAATAGAAAAGGGATTTTGTACTCAGTGAGGACACCGATGGTGGTAAATGTTAAAAATTGTGTATGTGCTATTTATGAAGCTCCCAAAGATGTAAATTCTTATGGTCATTTTTCACCATTACGGCGATAAGTCGACTCCTATGTCAAGGCGTTCAGAAAAGAGAACGTTTCTATTGCCCCATGTGCCTGTCCTCATTTAGATCTGAGCGAACGTTATCAGATCACAAGAAGCATTGCAAAATTCATGGAAATCAGAGAATTGAAAGGCCAGCAGAAGGCAAAGATATTTTACAATTTAAAATATTTCAAAAGTCTCTTCTGCAGTCTGATGAAGTTTCTTTGTACTGTGAGTAAAGACTGGATGAGGTCTCAGACAACTCCATGCCCCATAGAGACACTGACCACACACTTTTCGAGTGTTCCTATGAGACAGCATTTCTTTACGACAAAACGCCCTTTATCGTTGATGATTTATTTTTAACTCTGTAAGATAATTTCCGTAGTTACATTTTTGTTTTTAATTTATCTAACAAAGAAAACAGGGCAATTTTACAATTAAGTCATACCAATTATCAAATGTCAGTGTCTGATAAAGAGAACTTGGAGTTGGAAAAGTGGCCAATTTGCTGGGTGTGTAGGGGTGCCCTTGCCCCAAAAGACGCGGTGCAGGACCACAATCACCTGTAGCTGTTGTACACCATGTAGCGTTAAAATGGATGTGCAACAATGGTTTCAACGTCACAAAGGTTCACAAAGCACTCGAGTTTAGTTAAACCTCCTATCTAAAATTTTTTTTTGATACGTTTGTCAGCAAACGTTCTGTAGACCACACGAAAGGAGAATAGGAAATTTATAAAATCACGTTAATTTCGGCTTTCGGTACACTATGTGAGTGTATTTGCGCTATGATTCGTTACGATATTGTGACCGATTCAGAACAAATTGCTCGAATTATTGCCGATCCCAATTACACATCCTTTACAATCATTGGCCCGGACATGGTACTTTTAAATAGGAAAAAAAGACGTATTGTCCTGAATAAAAATATTGCTGCAGGCAGTGCTATCTGGAAAATCTAAAAAAAGCTCAAGTTGGAATTCTACTACAATGTGGCTAGGGTACGGGGGCCGGTAAAGGAGCAAGTAGAGATCTGCTACAGGGACACTAATTCTCTACTGCTCAAATTGAAAACACCATCTCTACGTGATGATTGGGTGCATGTTGAAATTATCACTTCACAAATGGACTACCCCCCTGGGAGTGTTGGTCTTTACCCTGAGCTAATAAACCGTTGGGTGCAAAATCAAATTCTATTTTTTTAATCTGAACCAGTTAGTGACTTGATGTCCCGTTGTCTGTGTGCCAGTCAGATGATGTACTTTATCCAGACATATGACGAGAAAATAAAGAACCTTTGCGATGGAGTAACTCCGCACATAGTAGACCAGAATTTCGACATGGACAGGTATAGGACTTGTATTGTTGAAAATACACTTCCACGAGACACAGTGTTGACGATTAGTTCATTAAACTATAAGACCTATACTGTAAATTTAGAGAAAAGAGCCATGAGTACTCTTTCTGACAATATTTATGTTTGTCAATATGGTGTGACCACCCTCCCCCCTGGACACTATTTAACTTCTGACCGCATCGAATGTACTGCCCACCGGGAAAGTCTCGGTTTAAATAAAGTCCTGTAACTAATTTCCTAAAAAAACCTTTGGGGGGGGGGGCCTTTGGGGGGGGGGCCTCGCGGCCCGGGGGGGGGCCGCCGCCAGCGCGGGGGGGCGCACCGTCACCAAAGTTATCTTTTTTTTTTTGACTTAGAGCAGATTTTTTTTTTTTTTTCAAATGCCATGTCTAATTTAATGTTTTTTTTTTCTCTATAAACAAAAAAAAATGTGTTTTTTCTCTCTCTCTCTCTGTACCTATGTAAATGTTTGTGTTGTATTTTTTTTTTATTATAAATAAATTTTAAAAAAAAAGTTTATTTTTTAAATTGCTCTCTCTCTAATTTAATGTTTTTTTTTCTATCTATAAATAAACAAAAAAAAAAGTTTTTTTTTTATCTCTTTTGTTATACCACGTTAATTTTTGCTGTTTTATGTTTTTTCTTAATTAATTTTAAAAAAGTGTTTTTTTTTTTTTTTAAATTTTTTGTTACTTTTTTTTATTGTCATATAATAAAATAAAAAAATTTTATTCTTTATTCGTCTTCTTCTTTGTCTTTTTCTTCTTCTTCTTGAAGAACAGAGTAGTAGTAGTAGTAGTAGTAGTAGTAGTAGGGAAAAAAATTATTTAGTCATTAGACAATTATAGTCTACAGGTATTTTTACAGCTGAACTGCTGAAATGAAATTGTATAAATTAAAAACACCATTCAGATTGTTTCTGTGTGGGCCCTCAATGTCGGGCAAAACAACGCTCTTAACTAAAATAATTAAAAATTGCGATAAAATGTTTGCGGAAAAGCTGAAAATAATATACTATTGCTAGAGTATTTGACATGAGTCATAAATAAAATAAAAACAATTGCTACCATCACCATGGGATTGATGCTGATACAGTTCATACAGGGACTTGATGTTTTCAACATTCTCAAAACAGAATCTTGGCTGATCATTGACGATCTGGCTGAATCTATTAAACAATAGTCTCAGAACATGATACAACTTTTCACTATTCGCTTTAATTATTAACAGATGTTCATTACTTTGTTTCTACACAATCTCTTTCATCACAGCAAATGTATGCGAACACTTGCTTTTATCTATACCCGCTATATCATCTATAGAGCTGCTCGATATTCTCGCTCCCTAATAACACTCAGTAAAAAAATCTATCTAGGAGCTCCGAAATTTATGCTTTCAGCATACAAACAGGCAACAAATGAACTCCATGGCTACATATCGCTTGATATTAATCAAAATATACACAAGGAGCTACGCGTATTCACAGGTATTTTTGAATATGGAATTACAGTATTTCTCCTGGTAAATAATAAAAAGAGATCTTATTTGCTCTCATAATACTTAAGAAACTACATTAAAACATAAATCTTATTTCAGCTCTAAGCACTTCAAAACTTCCTATTAGAACAGCACTACTCAAAACCTGTATTTACACCGATGTCATTAATCTAATATATGAACTTTTTTTAAATTTGACCGAGTGTAATTTTCTGCTAACAGAAGATGATAAGAAACAGGCGCAGCTACATAATTCACGTGTACACACAGGGGCCTATAAAAAGAAAGTACAGAATTTTAAAAGTAAACGACTTCTTCAGGCGGGCGGTAGCTTTTTCACACTTTTGCTTCCAATAATTGCAGGACTTGTAGACAGTTTTCTCTAGTAAGAATGGCAAAACCCTATAAATTGAATCCAAAAAAAATCGCTCTCTCACCTTTCGAACACTTTGAGGATAATCTGAGTAAGTTCCTCGACAATGAAACTATTGATGATGATAAAAATATGATTTTACTTCAAGATGCACTTCGCCGAGTGGACAAAGACTATCGATCAAAGCCCACTGCTGCTGCTGATCCCAAAAAATAATAATATTTTCATTAGTCTGCTGCTGCTGCTGCTGCTGGAGAAAATTTACAGAAGTAGTAATTTATTAAATGGTATTTTACATTGGTAATTAAAAGGCCAAAAAATGATCTGGAAAAAATAACACGATTCCAAATCCATCTATGGGGCAGTGATCAAAGTGAAGTTGAGATCAATTTATACTTGATTAAACTTTAGGGCAAGAGCTATGGTCTAATTGATTTAATATATGACATTTTTAAAAATCTTAAATTACAATTATCTGTTTACACTCGTATGTAAAGATTTATCCATACATTAGAATTGCACAAAAGTATCAATGTCCATATAACAATTCTAAAAAAATCTATATGAATGTTAATCATCATCATCAATATTAACCGATTAACTTGAATAAGAAGATTTTAAATCAATTTTTTAAAAGAATATAACACCGTTGATATCTACAAAAAAGTAAACACGTCTCACGTCAGCGTCCCCAATACCAGAAGCAGCAGCCCGTGCACAAAACGTTCGCGGGCGTTACACAAAGTGCTTTCGTTCAAAATGGCTTAAGTTCTGAAAGGTGCTTATCAAAATATTGGCGGGGTGGGGATTGTAAGTTCCCCCACAACTCTGTCCAAATTCACAGTTGTTCACCCTAAAATTTTACACGACTATCTACAAAATGAACCAAGTGACACTCTGCATAGAAATCGTAGACTTCGTGCCAATCAATCTCGAAAAACTAAAGCCTTTCACCCATTGGATATAATGAAAGCAGATATATCGACTCTAGATGATTTTCAAAGACGTCACAAGACCCCGTACAAGTATATTCTAATATCACTCAGAGTTTTTATTCTCTATTCACATGCACGTCTAGTGCGATCAACGAGATGTGTTGAAGTTACTCAAGCAATTGAAATTATTCATAAGCAGGATTCATATAAAAAAATCAAATCTGATTGTGGTAGTGAATTTGTTAAATCCTCATGTAGAAAAAGTACTAATAAAATATAGTTAATTTCTCTATCAGGAGCACATTCCTATCACGGCTTTATTGGAAGAACGGTTTAGAATAACTATTCGAATTTTAATTTCAAGATATTTTGCATTGAAAAATATGCCTAATTTTATTCATGATCTGGATAAAATCATTTTGATTTATAATCAAAGACCTCATCAATCATTGTCCAACTCTACACAAATGGAAGTTCATCATTCGGATCATTATACAATTGACACCTTTCTTAAACAATATTCCAATGAATCAAAAGTCAAGAAGAAGAAAAAAAATGAATTAAATGATTGTTATAAGGTTCGAAATAATAGAACAATTAATGTTTTTGAAAAGGTGACTTACTTATTGTCCACTGAAATCTTTAAATTGGCAAAAATCCTAGGCACTAAACCTATCACTTATTGCCTGCGTGATACCAAAGATGAAGAGAGTCTCGGAAGTTTTTATGACGCTGACTTGCAAAAAGTTAAAAATTCGAGTGAAATATCTCAAATTTAAAAGATATTAAAGACAATTACTCGCGTCGGTAGGAAACAGATACTTATTAGCTGGCTAGTATAAAACTCTGATTTTGATTCTCTGATTTGTGTTGAATATATTGACAATGCCCAGTTATTTCTATGTAGCTTTCATGTCTATAATTTCAGATTCTCTCTACACTTAACTGAATGCGGCAAGTGATTTGTGAACAAAACTTTCCCCCACCATCAAATATGACGGTTCCTATGAAGTGGCTCTTTTCTAATTTATCATCTAAACTACATATGATATTCTGAGAAGGGGCCTTAAATATTAAATGAAAATTCGACCGTTTGACTTCTGCGATGAACGTGCACGGGCAACTTTTGACTCTACTCAATGCCCTATTGCCAACATCACCTACAGATACTACACTAACATGAACACCATTTGTTAAGTTATCAACAAAAAATTGAAGGTCTAAAAAAAGGCAGTTTCACTATCAATTACTCGACGGAACAAAGGAGACTTTATATTACAAATCCAAAAGAGAATGAAAGAATTTTCCTCAATGAGAATTTACGTGATGTTCTTTGTTTTAAAAAACGTATTATTAAGACAGAAAATTTCAGTGGTATTGACCATGTTATCTATTCAGACTATGCACCCAGCTTCTCCACTGACAATTTTATATTTCTCTACGAGTAATATTTTTAATGATTTATTTATTTCTATCAAAAATTCCACATAATTAGAGTTATTTAAATAAAACACTACCACGATCATTTTCACCACTACTATAAAAATCATCTACTGTATGTTCATGAGATAACAACCTCTTTGTAAATCGTACATTAAAAACTAAAACGCGACTAGGGTGATCCACTAGCAATTTCAAAAGGCTTAGAATTGATTAAATTTCATGTTAGACCTATTTTCAAATAAAAAGAAGTTACAATAACATAATAAATGAACTATAGAAGAGGTCCATTTGTCTGTCCCGATATTGACTGTTATGTTGGTGCTTTGATTCTACGTCAAATAGACAATGGATTGTACTACTACAAAGGACGTACTACAATGTCTGGCTCTGGTCCTGGTAGCTGGTTCTCTAGGCTATTTCGTTCTGCACTACCCCTTGCCAGAAAATATCTTGTACCTGATGCGTCAAATTTTGCTGCCTCTACACTACAGGACTGGGGGTCGGGTACGAATTTCAAGGAGAGTGTTAAAGACAATATTAGATCTTCAGCAAGATTCGTTGGTGAACAATGAAAACCTTGACAAACTGGGTGGGGATCAAAAAGAATGCGTTCACGTCATTCACTTATCAGTCTCCACCCAGGCAGGACGCAAAGGAAATCAACAAGGACTATGAGAGATAAAACACCGACGGCCAATAAGCAGAAGCAGAAGAAGAAGAAAAAGATTGTTAGATCAAAGAAGGATTTCTTCTCTTAAAATGACTTATCTCCCCCAAAAGGAATCATATCCATCAATCAGTTCCTCATTGAATCTGTTCAACGCTGAAAATGTTGGTGTCAGCGTCAAGTGTGTATACAATTAACTGTACCACACCCCACCCACAATCTCGGAAAATATCTACTATCAAGTATTTTCCAATTAAGGCTATTTAATTGAATTGTCACTAACATTTATTGATTTAAATGTTATGGTGAAGAAAAAGTTGGATAATAAAACTCCACATGACGGTGATGGTCTCTCCTATGAAAACTGTATTCTACACGACCTCCTCAAACAAATTAATGTATTTATTAATGGGATATTGGTGAGCACTAGCAATTACTGATAATAAGCTGAAAGATAAATAAAATTTATTATGATGACGCCAAAGGCATACTATGAGTTGATATGAGAATCATTGAGCTATGAATATTGAACAGGGTTTGATACTGATTGTGATTTGACTAGTGCCGTCATACCGTAGTATCATATATTTTGAAAATTAAATCCTGTTATAGTCACTATATCCCAATGGCTTACACCCACTATCCAGATAGAACGTAAGATGCAGATGGCCCCATTAACTGCCATTTTTAGAACCACACGTCCTGCAGCATCCACTGCAGATTCTATTACCACATCGGCAAATCTCAATGTCAGAAAACAACAAGGTATGAGCTCTGTTGCATTGGCAGTGGAAAAGCTAAGAGCCAATGGTAACAACATTAAACTTCTTGTCCCCCATACAATCACCAATCAACGTCACATTGCCACCGGTTCTCGTAGCTATAGCGATTCATCATTTATCAATGGAGAAATCCCATCAAAATTGGCTTTGGCCTTTGTGAAGAGTGGCAGTGCCGTTGGATCCTGGACTGAATCTTCCCCTGATTTTAATTTGTTCTGTCTATCTAGCTTCGTGTGCAAAGTTATTGGTATTCCAATGCATACTCTATCGTTTGACAAAAAATACTATAGAACTCTGTACGAGTTGACCATGCAATCCCTGGATCATGACTCTCAAATATTTGAAAATGGACTAACCGATTCAATGTTTTCAATAAATCATGGGGGTATTGTTTTGGATTTGTCAGTCACGCAAGATATGAGCATAGTACGAACATGGAATGTACGTTTAGAGTGTACATTTGCCAATGCTCTGGCTGAGAGAATCACACTACCATCACTGAGTCAATCTGAAACATTTTGGGAAATTAAGTCTAACAGCAGTGTTCTACTAGAGCTAGCACCAGGAACACAAATCAAATAATCAATGTATTTAGTATGGATCCATACATGTTCCAGTACAAGTCCTATTGCATACCCTCGGACTTCATTGAAAAAATTCCAAGTGTTAACAATACACTAATCATTGTTAATAACAGTCCATCGACATTAAAGACCGGCCATTGGCTGTGCATATTTCAAAACACCGAAGAGTATTGCATTTTTTGATCCTTTTGGCCTATTATATAAATTTTACGCTCCGTACATCAGCATCTTTATTGAAAGAAGTGGGAAAACCACTATTAAAAATCAACGAAGAATACAGGATTTAACGACTAAGACATGTGGCTTTCATGCACTACTGTTTTTCATGTTCAGATGTCTTGGCTACACCTACAAGCAGTTTCTCAACATCTCAGTTGACGTAACTAAATTGAACAAATTTTTAGTGGATAATATAATTAAAAGTTTATTTAATATTTATTTTATTGCCATAATAATAAATTGTTCAAAAGATGTATTTTAAATTTTTTATTAAAAAAAAAAAAAAATATATAATTGATAAAACGACTTTTATACTATTTAGATTTAATAAACTACTATTTCTTTGTCAACAAAAACGAGCGCGGGTATACTATATGAATTAACCTAGTACTGATCCTGATGTAGTACAATGTCAGGGTCACATTTTATACAGTAGAATGTGACTTCACTCTTGTCATATATCTTTGTATAGTCAATGATACTAGTCGCATTCATTGTATAGAATTCACATGTTTCAATTAGCCTATTTGAATCAATTTCACAAACAGTGTCCTCAAGTGTCGAATCATAGTCCGTCACAGACAAATAGAAATCAGTGGGCTTATAATCATAAGATCCAGTGTCTTTACAACAATGACGTAGAAACCATATTATCTTGTTGTTCCAACAGTTGAATCACTGACCCGGTTCCTCCTCCCAGAACAATCTAAAACCACGACAATACCAATCTCGTAGCAATAAACTAAAATCCTGGTTAGGCTTATTCCCAATCATACCGGGATAAGTACTCTCACACTGCTTACATTTATCATAATGACACTTGGAACATTGCTGGCCTCTAGGAAGAGAGTCGCACACCTCTTCCAGACAGGACTTACAACCTTTAATTTGTACCGTATATCCTCTATGCAATTTACACGGGTTGCTGAATCTACAGTTTTCACCAAAATCCTCAATCATTGTGCAATTCTCACATGATGACCAACTGCCCTGTGTGTACATACATAACGGACATGTTTGGAACTTTTTGTAATGTTTTGACACTCTCACTACCACACTGTAACTGAGCTAGCAACAAAAAATAAATTGTCTGAGAGAGAGAGAGAGGAGTAAATCATCCTTGAGCACCATCTTTCTTATGAAAAAAAAGTCCTAAATTTCTAAAAACTAATGTTTAAAAGCATATCCACAATATCATTTTGTCCTGTCGTGATCAATATATCAATAAACTTTGTAAATGCATTTGGACCACGATGTAGAAGCTTCAGACAATAGTCTAATGATGGAGAATAAGTTTTCATTATATCGACAAGCAGCCCCCGAGAAAATATCTTCCTTTGAATAGACAACTCTAGAAAATCATCGTCTAGAATCAAACGTTTTTCCATAAGAATTAGATTCCTCATGATTCGATCTTTCTCGAATCTATCCATTTTTTAGAGTCCTAACTCTCTCACAACCAACTTCAGACTAAACAGAATTTTTTTTTTGCACCCTAAAAAATATATAATAGTATACTATAGAAAAAGAAAAAAAATAACCCTGATTTAGAAAACATTTTTATTGAACATAATTACAATAATAATATTCACTGATTCATTTTGTTCTCATCAACATATTTCGATAGGATATATAACGAGGACCGACGTTTATTTATATGGAAAATATTTACTTTTCAAGCAAAACACAGCTGCTCCTCCTGCTCAAATTTGCTCAATGATATCACAGATCTAGCATACATAATGTCCCATTCAAGACATAGTCTACAGCCAGCAGTTATTTCTCCATCTCCATTGGGTACTTGTATATCGTTGCTGCTGCTGCTGTCAGTTACATCATTAATATCCAATAGTGTAAATGCACCACTCATTTTTTTTCTCCACTAATATCCTATCAAATAAAAAAACTATTCTCTTTGAATTCAATTCTCTTACTAATATCAATTTTAAAGAAAACTATTCCTTTTATTCAAATCCTAATCACCAATCAAGTTGTACCCGTTCCTATCGGCAAAGAGTGTAATGACCGAGTGTAATGACCTGTTTACCTAACAGAAAAACCGGAAGGAACGTAAAGGCTCAGAATTCATTAGAAGGTATATACTTGCAGGGTTGCCAATTTTCAGTCCACGAATGTTCCCCCTGAGCATCCAAAAATGTGTCGTTTTTAGCTAAAATGAGTCCATCTTGAAATGTCAAAAACTAGAGGCTATTTTTTTTACCAGTTGTATTATTGACCAAAATACACTTTGTAAACCTCTTTCAAAGCAGTCAGTTAATATCAAGTATAATTAAGACAAAAAAATAATCCTATAAAACTTTCATACAAAATGGCTTGGTGTCAAAGCACAAAACTCATACAAACATGTTTATTGTATTTAAGATCTCTATTCAACACTTTAAAGAACATTCTATCTCTTACTTTTGAGAAAATTCTTTACTTACGATATAGCCTACCTGGCAAAAAGTGGATGCTAAAAAAAAACGAGAAAAAGCAGTACTTTGGTGAAAAGTGGCATTTTTTTCATGCCAAAATATATATCCAGTTGGAAAATGCTTCGTTTTATGCCATAACTTTAAAAAATGTGTAGTTTTTTTGCCCCCTTTATGTCCCAAATTTCTAAAGTGTGTCAGCATTTTGCCCTTTTATGTCATTGTGTCCCAGCGCATGTGAATGTTACATTTTGACATAAAATATGTCCAGTTGGCAACTCTGTTTAGAGTAGTGGTTCCATATTTGTATTTACGTATGTATTCCTTCCAAAATCATAAACATACCTTTCACTATAATAGTTAACCTAACAGGATTGTCAAGTTTGTTTGTTGTTTTTTGGAATCCTGTATTCAATCAATTCTTAAGAATTAATATTTACTTCATGTTTAACGACTTCCGTCAACTTTTAACTATCAATTTAATAGACTATGCAAAACATGGTTTAATTGAAGATTAAAATAATAAACTTTTTTCCATAACTAGTAATCACAACAGCTAGTGGACATTTTTAGGTGGGGCTTCCGATTGCGTTTGTGTAAAAACATTATATTCATACTCTAAAATATGGTTGAATGTTTATTCAGATGCGCAGATTCTTTCTATCCCTTTTTTTCTCTTCTTGGCAATCAAAACATCTCTAAACGAGTATTCATCCCAGCACAACCACATGAACAAAGAAACTTTTTGGTCACAGCCTCCTCGCCTATATCTCAAAATTCTAACGATTATCCCTAGAAATACCTAGTAAAAATGGCTCGATATTTTTTTTTTGAAAGTTGGCAAACTGAAATTCCTGAGATCAGGAATGGCTCAGGGTATAGATTTGAACCTTTGAGGATTGTTAGAACAACTACTGCTCTTACAACAACAACAACTACTAATGCTACTACTAGTACTACTATTGCTGCTACTGCTACTATTTACGACTGTGACTGCTTACGTTTGTGACTACTTACGACTGCGACTAATTGAGGCTCCGACTACCTGTTACTGCAACTCCAACTACTTGTGACTGCGACTATGACTACTTGGAGCTGCGATAGCAACTACAAGTGACTTTGACTGCAACAGTTACTTGCGTCTGCAGCCCCTTACGACTGCAGCTACAGCTACTTGCTACTGTGACTGCGAAAAATTGACGTAGTAAATGTGACTGCTTGGGACTGCGACTACTTGTCACTGCTACTGCGACTACTTGCAACTGAGACTGCAACTACATGTGACTGTGACTACTTTTAACTACAAATACGACCACTGGCAACTGCTACTACTATTACTGCTGCTACTACTAATACTACTACTATTGAAATACATCAAAATAGTTTAAGCGCATCCAGGTTGTCAAAATGACACAGATGCAATATATCAGGAATAGGGTATTAAGTTGAAAGTTTCAGGGAAGCTGGAGGAGATGTAAAATCAAATCAAAATGAACTATATGTATCAAGATTGTCAAAAGGGTCTCTTGTAAATATCTCAGAAACAACCCAGGATATTACACTACGAAAACGACGGATTTTCAAAAAATTTAACTCTAATCCAAAATTTCAGAGAAGTTCAGGGAGATGTAAAACTAAATAAAAATAAATTATATGTACCAAGATTGTCAAAGGGGTTTCAGGGAAATATCTCAGAAACAACGCAGAGTGTTACGCTGCGAAAAAGACTATGTCAATTAAAAATGAACAGGAATTAATTTTAAAAAAAACTTTTTCCATAAAAGAAGCTTTTCAAGAAAAATTATAAATTAACCCTAAACCAAAGATAAGTAGAAATAAAGGAAAATTCTTTTTCGAGCGAAAGTCTACCATAAATCACTATCAATAAATAAACGAATGCAACGGGAACGGAAATTACAATAAGTAACCAAGTCAAAACGAGCAGAAACTATCACAAACTATTCATTTTGAAAGACTTTATATTTCTCTTACCTAAATCAGTGTGTCAGAATGAATCTTAGCAAACTATTAGTCCACTTGATAAGTATATTTCAGAAGTTCAACTTTTTTGCAATAAGAATCTTCTATTACTTCTTGAAAAGTTCAGGGACGGAAATAGAAATTACGTGGAACAGAAATTACAATAAGTAACCAAGTCAAAACGAGCAGAAACTATCACAAAGAGAATTATTGCTAACAGCCCCTGTGTCTTCTAAAGACCAGAACATAATTTGCACTTTACAGAAAACGAAATAAATTTTCAATGTTTTCTCTTTTATAGCTTTAATAAATCGAAAATTAAACTGTCAATCCACGTCCATTTGCTCTTTTCGGTAATCTTGGTTTTGATGGCGATTTTTTTTTATGTAAATGATAATAAATGAGAAATTTATGACAGATAATGAAGAGAAATGAGATATTCTTTTTTTTATTGAGAAATAAAACACATAGCTCGAAATAAAAGATTATTTTCAGTAACGTCAAAGTTATGTTTTGGTCTTTAGAAGGCACGCAGGTTCTATTTCCTTATTCGAATTCGATTGGGACAATTTCTCGCAGTTGCTTTTGCTTGTTTCGTCACCGTTTGGTAGCTCGAATTTAAATGTCTCCAGCAATTTCCAGAGGACAATAACAGGCTTCTATCTAGAATCCGGGTTACCGCTGTCGTGAAAAAATATTCTACAAAAAAAAAATCGCCCGAAA
The DNA here is from genome assembly GCF_049724085.1 of Artemia sp. Qi Xiang Cuo. Taxonomy (NCBI): domain Eukaryota; kingdom Metazoa; phylum Arthropoda; class Branchiopoda; order Anostraca; family Artemiidae; genus Artemia; species Artemia sp. Qi Xiang Cuo. The sequence goes on along the minus strand of NC_142807.1, from coordinate 26,447,524 downwards.
ATTGACTGGAGAAAAAAAACACTAAAAACAGAACCACAAAATTTGCGTCTGTGTTTCCTTTTTTTTCGTGGAAACAATCACACTTTTCGAGAGACTTCTACTAAAGTTGTACAAGCATCTAAGTAAAATATTGTTGAAAGGTAGGGGAATGATTTACTGCTAATTATATGTTCTTTTTTTCAAAAAACGGGAGCGCGGAACGGGGAAGGTTTAATTACAACAGGTGCTTAATTATAAGTGAAGAAAGGTAATTAGGAATACTAAAAAACATGGAGTAATGTGTAACTAGGTAACCGATTTCTTCCTAAGAAATCTCAACCACTACAAAGTTTAGAAAAACAGGTAAAAGAACTAAATATAAGGGTTATTAAAAAATAGGGGATGACAATCCTACCCAGGAACTCAATAATCGCGAGGTAGCTATTGACGAATGTTCTCAAAAGCGGCATTTATGACAAGCTGAATCCTAATAGAACCCAGGTCCTTTACGAAACTTGAAGAATCGTACGACTGTGATTACATCACATTTTACCTTTCTTCACTTATAATTAAGCACCTGTTGTAATTAAACCTTCCCCGTTCCGCGCTCCCGTTTTTTGAAAAAAAGAACATATAATTAGCAGTAAATCATTCCCCTACCTTTCCTGTGTCGGGTAAATCGAAGCTAAGCGTTTTTTAAGTATAGAGAAAATTCAGGCAAGGTAACAGTTTTTGAAGCCTTTTTTCTCAATGGATTTCCATTGACTTCCCGCGTTTTATTTGTTGGTTTGTTCTTCGGCAGTCTTATTGTTTATATTTTTTCGTTTCGCGCTTAAGAAGAGGGGCGTTTGTCCCCTCGAAGTATTCGCTTTTATGTGTTTTTCAGTATTTTCATTTGGCCTTTAAAAACCCCATTTTTGCTCGTTTTTCTTTCTTTATGTTATGTCAAGCCAATTTGGCTTAAGAAATTATCTTGGTTTTAAGAAATTATCCTAGATTTCCATTCTGCCATCACAAACTTTGGGTACTTGTCAGTTATCCCAACCACACTCAAGAAGTTTGATCTGTTTAAAGCCGCTTTCTCTGTCTGCATTTGGAGATGATTAGCTTAGTCTCAATGAGATAAACTACTATACAGGTATATTTTAAAGTAAGTATTTAATATTTAGAGTTGGTTAGGTTAGGTATTTGATATAATGCGTTCTGGGCGACCTGCTTTTCATAATTCTCTGTTAAGTTTCCATAGTTTGTTTCTAAAATATTATATTTTCATCCTATTTCGGTATATTTCATTATGATTAACCTAACTTCACTTCTTGAGTGTGGTTGGGATAACTGACAAGTATCAAAGTTTGTACTGCCGCTGCGAGAACCTTGACTTTTGTGGAGAGCGGAAGTTTTTTTTTTCATGGATTTAAAAACAAATTCTTCTAACTTTTATTGGAACCTAATATGTAAATATAAACTATTTATGTCAATTTTGTAGTACGTAACTATACAAATCTCCAAGAGCCCTGTATAGTTAGACAAATTTTTTTTCCCAGGACCTTTTGAACAAAGCTACATAGCTATTTTCTTTTGCAATTTGCAGCAAATTATCGTGTTTTTTCCAAAACACAAAGAATCTCTTCGAAATACTGTATATGATATCCAATGTGTGACTTGCATCTGACGAAATGGAGGTGCATACAATTATCACGAAGTTTAGTATACAGTCCGTGGACACAGCCAGGAATTTTTTTCTGGGGGGGGGGGGGTATGTTTCCATAGGGGAATATCCAAGGAATAGCTGTGATGGTATTAAATTGGAGCACTGTAAAATGTGTTAGTAAAAAATAACATCTTCATAACAATGGCAATGACTTGATTTCCCATAGAACCAAGAACAGAGAAGATGGAGGTAAAATACAAGGGAATTTAGACCTCAAAGTGAATTTTTATTGTCTTTGTTTTCACAGGGGCGGGGCATTACACTTCCAATATGTTTAACATATTGTAAACAAACATATTGGAAGTAAACATATCCAATATGTTTGCAGCCATCCAATCCTTTTTATCCTAAATAATGCTAGCATCAGTTTTTTTAATAAAATAATGACCATGGTTTCACATCGAATAGATCCTAAGGAACGGGCGTAATTTCTTTTGTTGTATCCCTAGATAAAAGGAATATAATTTCTTCCCACATGGAAGAAAATGAATAAAGCACTTAGCTGTCTGTTTAACCTTAGGTGGTTATCTGGCCCATGATCAATCTGCACGGTGTAAAGCCTTCCTCCAGTCTAATATATTTGAATACTCCAGGTAAAGGTAATGATCAATCTTGACCTATGCTGGAAACTCAAACAACTTTCCCATCTGTTTCATTTTAACCATGCCAATATGCTTGAGGTATATTAAATCTGCCAGTTTTTTGAAAGATGACAAGTAAGCTAATTACCAACTATGACTGTCAGATAAATCTATTCTTATCAGCTCAGCAGTGAGTGAAAAATGGTTTCCTAATTTCAGCCTTTCACAGATCTTTCTTAGTGATTACTTTCAACTTCTATACTAAAAATAGATTCTCACTCGTCATTTATCGATGGAATCCTTCAAAATTTATATATATTTTAAAATATTGTAGTGCCGAGATTTAAGTGGATATTTCTATTTTAAGAATACTTCTTGAAACGTGGTAATTTACTAAAATAAATGGGACGTTATTTTAAAAGACCTACGTTAAAGATTGCAATTAACAAATTACGATGATAATCAACATAACATGTTTCTAGCGAAGTGCTAGGTTGTCAGGATTGAATAGTAAAACCTGATAAATAACGTTACATAATAGCCTCATTTCCCCCATGACCTTGTTCATATAACTTGTCTTCTCATCTCCCAGGAAAACTTAGATCAGCTCAGGTCTTATGAAACCTCTTTGTCAGTCTTAGTTTTGGGAACACAACTCCATTTTTTCTTTTGAGTCCTCGGCTTTTCTCGAACTTTAACATAGAGTAATAATTTTTTTGCAATTGGCATCTTCTAGTCAATGAACCTTAATCATGCTTAGTGCCAATGTCTGTCTCAATATTCGCAGTTCTCTTCGGCAGTGGCGGATCCAGGGGGCGCGCTCCCCCTCACGTAGTCTAAAGTAGTGTCATTTACGTAATTAACGCACGTTTGCGTTGATTAAACTTGCTCGTAACGCTAGTTTATCGGATCAACCTATTTTGCAACACCCCCCCCTAAAAAAAATCCTGGATCCGCCCCTGCTCTTCGGAGCCTCATCTGAAGCTTTACCACCGATTAAGAATGGTAAACACAACAACTTCCCTCCTACAACATCTTAGCGATCAAGACTCTGAGTCTTGGTAATCTACTTTAAATGCATTTAAACACTTTTGCCAAACGTTCCCGAAGCAGGCCCAATTTCAGATTGCATAGGGAAGAAAATAATATTTTATAAATAAATTTGAAAATTTGAGCAAGAAACCGTCCTTAAATGTTTTTTATTCTTCAGATTATGGTCCCCAGTAAGGAGTAAATATACAGTTGGGGAGTTTGAGACAGGATTTCGCTGGGCGATTTCTGAGAGGATTTATGAACAGCTGCATACAATGGCAGAGGAATAAAGTAGTAGCTTACATATGCAAAATATTACATTCGACAAAAAGTACAGGGATAGGGGTCATGTTTGTGTGCCAGGATTCTAATAGGTTTAGACCTAAAATTTATCGGAACCCTGCCTTAGACCCTTGTCATCCCTTATTTGAGTTCCTTTATTATACAAAAGATTGTTTTTTGTGTAATATGTTATGGTTTGTGTTGTAAATCGCTTATTATATTTTCTACTTGTAACAGCTAAAAATTTATTATTAATACTAAAATAAATATTTTTTCATTTTTATTTTTTCTTCTGATAGATCTAGGCTTTTCATTTGTATAGAAAAAGGGGCAAATGCTTAAAGGCTTTAATAAACGGAAATAAATTGCAGTGGATGCAAGCGCTATCTATTATACGCGCTTCTAAAATCACTGATTCACTAAAAACTTAAAAGTAAAAGCGTAGAAAGTATGTATTTGGACTTTAATACTACATTTCAATGTTAACCGCTTAATTTGGGATCATATTTAGCTTAAAGAGAGCTGTGTTTAAATGTTCAATCCTTAAAACTCGAGAACATGTCTTTGAATCCCAGGGAAATTTCGGTGCAAATGATATTGATTCAAGACACATTCCACATAATTATTAAAAGATATCAAACGAATAGCATACAAAGGTAAAAATAAAGATACTCGTACTTTCAGAGTACATGTGAATTTCCAATCCTTCCCAAGAAGACGTTAAAAAAAACCTTCCGTAAGACCCAAAATTCAATTTATTTCTGGCGTTTTATACTAGTCTGCACTAATACCCTAGAAACCTTCAAGTGACCACCTGTACATTTAATTACAAATATTAATAACAACACACTCTACATCTAGTCTAAAATTTGATTCTTCTTTTTTAATACACAGCAAAAGCTTACCGCTGTTGCCAAGTCAGATTGGGTCAGTTTTTAAAAGTTTTTTCTTTATTTTAATTGATGCTGTGGACACGAACTACACCAGAAGGTGTAGCAGCCTTAATCCATGCGAGAAGAAAAATTTGAACCAAATAGGATCTTTGATAGCATTAGTTTTTCCGTTGCAATAAATTCTTTGATATTAAAATCAGTTTCATATTAAAAATCAATTTCATTGAACATAACTGATTTTATACTAGGAAATAGTCCCTTAAGTTTTGATGGGGACTATTGTCCCTTCAAAATTTCGAAAATATCAGCTAAAATAACATTGCAAAACAAACGTTGTTGACCGAGTTCTGTCACAAATAAATAAAACTTGCGATTCTCTCTAGTATCCCCAGTAGTAAATAGTTCTGTCTTTGCAGCGAGTGTTTTTGTTAGTGTAACTTCTTGTGTTTATTTGGCTCAGCTCGATGTTCTAATATGTCTGTCTGTTTAGTTATGTCTGTCATCATTCCCCCAAATACGTCCAATCAAAATTTTGAGATAACCATTTTGTTCAGCGTAGTTGATTTCCAGATAGAAAATATCTTTTTGTGGAGGACACGCCCCCACAACCCACGGGGCAAGGGCCCCCTCTATTGCCCACCTTTTCCCAAAACACATCCAATCAAAATTTTTAGATAGCCATTTTATTCAAAGTAGTTAAAAGTTTTGGAAATTAGGTCTTTAAGCATGACAACCCCTCCCCCACAGCCCTCAGGGCAGGGGTTGTAAGTTACGCCCTGGGGGCATATAATGTTTATATAGAAAGCGTTGTCGCAGAAAATTCAAATGGGATCATTCAAGTGGAAATTGAAAGGGCTAGTGCCTTTTTTAATAGTTGAAAGTGATTGGATAGCGACTTACGCCCCTCTCACGCCCACCATATTTTCGATTACATCCAATGAAAATGGTAAGATATCCGTTCTGTTCAACATCGTTCAAAGTTCTGTAAATTTGGTCCCATAGGATGATAACCCCCTCACAGCTCTCAATTTGTGGGCTTTAAGCTTTACTCTCGGTGCCTTTATTATTTTTGTTGAAATCTATCTCAGAAGATTTATAGAATAGATTTTAGTCTTCCTCAAATAAAATTTTAATATGTTTAAAAACTAAATGTTGGCTTAAGCTTAAATCAAAATGCACTGTGATAATCCCAATTCCCAATACTGCATCTCAGCATTATCCCAAGAACGACTGAGGGTATTATGTTCAAATGTTCGGGGCTACTTCTGCTCTTAAAATTTAACCAAATCCAAATAGCGTAAGTGTATCCAAGCTATCAAAGAAAGTAAACAGCTTTTTTTTGCGAATGGTATCAAGTTTCCATTACAGGTCAACTAGAGGAGTTATGAAACTAAATTAAATAGTACTATTTGTGTCCAGATTTATAAAAGGGTGTATGCTGTTAAAAATTGCTGAAAATTTTTCTCCGGCATACAAATAGCAGGCCAAACTATAAAGTATTAAAAAACGAAAAGATTTAAAGTATTATTTTCTTTTTCCCTGAAAAGACTATGTCATTATAAAACGAACAGAAATTAATTAAAAAAAAATTTTTCCACAAAATAAGTTTTTCAAAGAACAGTAAAGAACTCCATTAAACAAAAAATGAGCAAAACTAAAATCAAATAATCTACAAGCGTGAAACTACCCCAAATCAGCATTGATAAATAAATGAAACCCAAAACGAACAAAAATTACAATAATTAACCGAGTCAAACTCAAAACGAGCAGAAATTAACATAAGTTGTGCGCAAAACTATGCCATCACAAGGACACAACAAAATTTGCACTTTAATGAAAAAATACAAATGTATATTCATTGTAAGTTTAAAAAAAATATAATGATATTTAGTAATCAAAATGTTAATATTATTTGATTTATTAAAGTTACAAAAGTAAAAACATTTTTATTTTTTCAGTAAAGTGTAAATTTTTTTCTGGCCTTGTGAAGGCATAGGGATTTTGCGCCCTACGTATGTTAATTTCTGCTCGTTTTAAGTTTGATTCAGAGTTAATTATTGTAATTTTTGCTCGTTTTGGGTTTCATTTATTTATCGATGCTGATTTGGGGTAGTTTTACGCTTGTAGATTATTTGATTTTAGTTTTGCTCATTTTTTGTTTAATGGAGTTCTTTACTGTTCTTTGAAAAACTTATTTTGTGGAAAAAGTTTTTTTAATTAATTGTAAGTAAGGAGCGACCGAATTGTAAGTAAGGAGCTTGAGTCCAGATCACCCGAAATGTCATGAATTTTTCAGTTCAAGTGTTTCAACGATGTTAATACGTTTTGTATTATTTGCCCATTTTGTAATTTAGACTTACTCCTTTCCCCTACCCTAATGATTTCATATTTGCATGGCTGCACTTGGGTGATACAATATTTTTTTCGAATATTAGCCAGCTTAATTGAGAGCATCGAGTTTAAGTAAGCCCGTTTTGGAAATATTAGCGTAGACAGCTCATTGGCTTTGGAAGTTGTATGTAAGTTTGTGCCACCATCCCTGCTGCTTCTGTAACTCGTACATTGTGGCGCATACGAACGTGTTCAACGAGTCCTTTTTGAATGCAGAAATGAGGTTTTGCGAAGTTTTGAAATTAAAAATTTTGATTTTTATGTTAGGCAGAATGTGTATACAATATTGTTTTAAAAAGCAGAGGGCGTATCGGTAATTTTAATAGTTTTATTGCGGAGCAAAAATAAAGTAATTTTGTTGTTGTTGGAATTTGAACAAGATAAAAATGTGTTTAAATTAAATAATTGCGTAGTTACTGGTCAATCTAGCCCTAATTCTTTTGGTGCTCCCGATGCTTTTATTGGTTATTTAGCCCTAATTCCATGTGTATGTTAAAGAAAAAGTACAATAGGAAAGGTTTTATATTTCAACAAATAATCCATAAATCTTTTTAAGAAATAGATTTTAGCAGAAAAGAACTAACATTCACTGGAAAGAACAGTTTCAGACTTTTGAGCTTCGTTTAAAGACCTTTTTCATTTCAAGTGCACAAACCTGAAGTTGAGTTATTCACACTATTGTGCCTCAGACATCATCACTCAATGCGATATCCAAAAACATGCGATATTGAGACGACTTGAACACTAGTTTGGAAGCCACTATACTTGTGTGAAAAGAAAACAAGTATTTTGGTGGCTGGCATAGACATAAAACTAGGTTGTAAAAATGGACATAAAGCTAGAAATTTGGATTAAACATGATATGAACAGTACACTGCTATAGCTATTAGTTGTGCATGCTCATAATTATTCAAAGAGGAAGACTCCATTATTCGGTTGCTTTGGCTGGTATGTGAAATTAATTACTAAGATTGTTTTCTTACATTTACTATTTTAGAAACCTATCTTAGCAAGCGAATTATGCGAATGCTAGCATTTTATCCTAAAGTCACCTGCTTTTTTGAGTTGAGTGCTGACAACTGTCCTTTTCCTTAAAAATTTAGTTTCTTTTTAGAAGATTGAGAAGGCTTTCAAATATTCCCAGGAAAGAACTAGCATGAGTCTTACATGATTTAGGCCAACATGATTCAGCTGTGTAGTTGTTTCCCTCTATATCTACAGGCCATAGAACCTTTTGTGGGGCCCGAAGTATGAATTGTGTTTTTGTATATTTTCATAATAAATTGATTGATTGAATTATCTGATTGAGATTATTAAAATTGCAATTACTTTTTTACATTGCAAATCTTGAAATAATTTGTCTGTGAGTCTACTCATTTTTGACATCATAGTGGTGTACCTGCCAAGTTGTCACGTAGAAACAATCACTAATGGTAAGGAAAAGAACAGGATTTATTATGTTTTTTTTTTATGCTTAGCAAACATCGGTAAGGTAGTAATTTAATATGCAATTAAAAAGTGCAAATTCATGTCGGTTACGCATAATAATCTGAATTTACAGAGTCGTCGAGGATAGTAATTTGGATTACAGCTGTCAAAGCACTTTTAAATAGAGATTGCAGACAATATTTACAACTACAAGTTTAAAGTCGTGTTTATATCATGTTGTCTTTTTGAAATAATAAACTTGGATAGAGTGAAAGTCATAGGCAACAAGGACTTTATAAATAATTATTCTGTGTTTGCTATTCACAATCAGATTATCATTTATATAGATAAAATGGTTGAATATTTAGTATTGAGTGTATTTTTTTCCATTTTGAACAGTCTGTGTTAACATAAGATTTTTTATAATTAGTCTATTCTACAATGAATATATAATGCATTTCCCCTCTGTAAAAGAGGGGGAATACATACGTTTCAATTAAGCACTAAATTAATTGAAGAAAAAAATTAAACACATTAGATAAAATTGAATAGATTAAATAGACTTCAATAAATGATACATAAAAAGGTGAAAAAAGCATAAGTCTTTTGAAGGTGTCAAACGAGTGGCATTCTTGAGCCGAATCGGGAAGGGCATTCCATATAAAATGACACGCAACGAGGGGATTAAAATCAGATCTTGCTTTGGAGTATGTGGAATTTGAATATTCTGAGTACCACAGAGCTGATAATTTGACCGATGAGATATAAAGCATGATTTAAATCTAAGTGACTTGGGAATATCACCCTGGACCTGAAGAAAAGTGAAAAATGCACAGAAACGAATATAAAGTTCTCAACATCAAATAACGGTTTAGTTGCTGATCGATTTACATCCTGGATATGATTTATATCTAGCTTCATTATAAGTGTTGAAAGGGGGTTTAAGAAAAGAACGAAAAATAGACATCCATATAACTGAGCAATAAGAAAAACAAAAATGAATTAAACTGTGGAATAGGAGTCACAGAATTGGTCCAGGGAAAATATGTTTGAGCTTTCTTAGAATACCGAGGTCTCTGCATACCTTCATTTTAGTCGAATCAATATGGCGCTTAAAAGATAAATTCGTATCTAGAAGAATGCCTTGAAAACAGATATGGAGCCTTTGGTCTACCAATAGAGCTTTTGGATAGATGTATTTCAGATAGTTAAGGACAAGCCTGATATATACGAGAAAAAAAACTAAAAAATAAGATTCAGACACATTGAAGGCAAGAGAGTTAGTATCAAACCAAGGTAAAACTCTCTCGAACAGGTCCACTAACTTTGTATGAACCTCAATCTCTGTTCTCCCAGAATTAACAAGGGCGGTACCATCAGCAAAAGCAGCAAGAGAATCCAAGGAAAGCAAACTATGGTTATGGGACCGGGAGAATGTTGGATGACACAGACGACAGCGATCTTGAGGATTTTCATTTCTTACGGCGAAAATCAGGTGATTTACATAAATTAAGAACAATGCTGGCCCTAGAATGGACCAGGTACCTATTGGTACCTCTGTTTGTTACCCGGATGTTTAAAATGTAGTCTTTTTAAGATAAAAACTTTTTTTCTTGAAACCATGTTTTTTTAAGAACTAAGAGAGTCATATATTTTCTAAAAGTTTGGAATTTACGCTCCTTATAAATTAAACAAGCTAAGTCTCTATTCCCAAGTCAATGTAAGCCTTACCGTCTGTTATTGTAATTCTCATATTAGTGTTACTGGTTTAAAATTTGATGGAGAAGGATTAATCTTGATCATAAATGGAAATAAATATTTAATTTCCTCTTTTCTCCTATTTTTTTGAAATTTTGTAAGAATGCCGTTTCCAGGGGGGTACAGGGTTTAAGCCTCTCTCCTCTGAAACTTTCGCCTGACTCTTAAAAACATAATAAAATACATATAAACACATTTTTGATGTATTTTTTATTTTTTTGTACCCCCCCCCTCCAAAAAATATCCTGGATGCGTCCTTGGCTTATAGGTAATTTCATGTAAATTTCAATATTAGAAAAAATTGAAATAAAAGCATTTCTGTTGATCTTATATACACCATTTCCTTGGGCTTATTGTGAAAACAATTTACTAGAAGAGTTGTTGAGTCTTCAAGAAACTTGGCCAGTTGGCAGGGAGCGTTAGCTTGTATAGAAGTTATATATAACTTTGGGAGTCCAATGCCTGGCCCGACCTTTCTAGCAGAGGGAAATGGAATGGGGACCTAGCCTTTCACCATCGGGAATTCTAGGAGATGTTGTCAGATCTTAGCCATGCTTTATTGGAAGTAAATTAAATGCCCCAATTGAGCCTCGTGGGGGTTTGTATCCATTTTAATTTAAGTGGGAGGAGAGTGTGATATGATTATAGTCGTCCAGGAATTTACCAAGAACTGCAGTAGGATTTTAAAGCCACCTGGGTGAAAGCAAGAGCTAATACAATAGTTATGCTATATAGGGATCTGAATTCTGTAGGGGAGGAAAACGGGAGGTCACCCGAAATTCTATCATCAGGTCATCAGATGACTGTTGTAAGGGTAACTTTTGATTAAGCATAAATTCTCAAGACTGTAGCCAGCTGATCCCAGATAAACTAGCCTTATCTAAGAGTATCTACATCATGTCCACCATTATTTTGATTAGTTTTCTAAATACTCCATGTATGGGAAATATAGATTTCAATTAAAATAGTTTTTCCAAGACTAGGTACTGTCAGGTACTAGGGGCATTACCCTAGTTGAGTTTACTTCTATAAAGTCAACTGCAATTCATAAAGTAGTTCAAACAAGGTCCTAACGTCAAAAGTTTGCTCCTTTTTTAGTAAGACAATTATGAGACTGCCAAGCATAATTTTCAGAAGAACTTGAATGGAGTCCGTCTCATGATTGCAGCTCCTAGATTCTAGGAGAAGGATCTATCAAATCTCATTCATAAATGGTTGGGATTAAGAATAAGATACAGTGTCCTAGTTGTATCTTTTGAGGCTTCGTACTCGTTTTGATTGAGTCTCAGCCAAACCTTGCGATCAGTGGGGAAATGTTCTAGCGGAGCCTTTTGAGGGTTTATTTTCAACTATGTAGGAGGAGGAGGCCTCTAAGTTTTTTTTTATCTTCATCACATGTACTAGCACGAATATTTGACTCTCAATTAAGATGCGAAGAGAGGGAGGACACATTCAAGATTGAATTTGAGAATTTGTACCTATAAATATCCTAGTTGTGAATTCAGGAGTTCGTCTATCGAACTTGTGTGGGTGAGCGATTCCCTAAATTCTTGTTAATAGAATATTTACCAGAAGGGGTTGTCAGATCCCTGTGTAACTTCTCGGAAAATACGAGCTAATGTCATGACTATGCCCTTTTCTAAATCTGGCAGAGGCACAGGTGTCTCTAATGCATGTCATTAAAATAATAACCAGGTTATTATTTTGATTACTCGGGTTGATTCACCTCGATCTCTCTGAATGCCAGTGTCAATAAAGGGGGAGGAGGGCAATGGGGAAATTTGGCCCTCTTCGTTTTTGAAAAATACCTTTTTTGAACAATATCCAAGAAAAATAGATTTTTTCGTGGAGTTTTCATTGGAAAAATTGAAAAAGGACAACAAAATTGCCCCCTTAGATATGGAAATATTTTGCCCCCCTCCCTAAATTATCGTGAATTGACACCCCTCCTGAATCTTTGGTTTACACAAAGTGACTTGTTGAATAGAGGTTTGATTTAAGATTTTCTGAGAAACTAAAATAGCGTCGAGAACATCAGAAAAGAATCCAAAATCAGAATAAATATGGTTCTAACTTTCAGATAATAACAAATCTAATAAAAATTTTGTATGATACGGAATATTCCTACCGCAAGAAGTTGGAACATAAAAGATAAACGCTGGTGGACACCTCCTAAATACCCCCCCCCCCTCAATTTATGTGAAATGACGCCACTGAACTTCAATATAGCATAAAATACTTCCCACTTAATTATGGATTAATTACAATACGGAGTTTTAATGTTGTATTCAAGACTAGTTGAAATATTATTTTTTTGCAGTGCAAATCAAAGAAAAGACCAGTGACTACTACACATCTCGTAAAATGAAGTCTCATTACGCACTTGCGCTTTTCTCCGCGTTTTTGATTGCATGAAGCAATGAAGAAATTAAGCAAAATTTCTCACACGGATTAATAGCCAAAGGCTTTTATATCAAGTTACATGTAATTGACTAGCTTACAAGTTTTCTCTGTTTGACCTTGTCTATATAGCCGACTCTGAATCAGCTTTAGACATTAATTACTTTTTTAAACGTGTTACAGAATGGATGGTCCGCTTAGACAGACGCTTAATTTCAATTTTTAAGGATGGCTAACTGGGATTTGGGTTGCGGAAATTAAACAAAGCAAAGTTGGTCAAATCAAAAAAAATTATTGTTTCCAGTACCAGTGGCGGGTTCAGGGACCCCCCCCCCCCAGATTTTTTCTGGTGTCCTCATTCCTTGTTTTTTTAACCCTTTTTTTAAGAATAAATGTGTCAATTATTGGCACTTTTGTTATATTGACCCCCCCCCAGAGTTTGCTCATTGGCATTCTTGTTACGGGGTGTTCCCATTTGAGCGCTTTCCCATTTGAGCGCCACGGAATTTTGTTCCATTTGAGCGCCACGGAATTTTGTTCCCATTTGAGCGCCACGGAGTACCATTTGAGCGCCAAACCCAAAATTGTGATTTTGCGGTGGATGAAGCGTGGTTTGCTGCCACATTGACCTGTAGAAATATTTATTGCCACGAAGACAACGAACAAAACTGAGGATTTTATTGGGTCAATGGTTGTGAAATAACTCTGTACTGAGAGTTAAGAAGCTAAACGTTTGTTAAGCTTGTGAAGAATATAAGTGAAGATTTTACGCACGTTCATAGGGTAAGAACTGAAGAAGGCTTGCTGGTCAAGTCGAAATATTCGGCTCTTTTTTTAGAGTTATTTCACAACGATCGTTTAGAAATGGAACGAAATCACCCAAAAATCGTGCCAAAAACGGATAATTCAAATTAATATATTGGTAAAAATACAAACAAAAACTGCTAATATCACACATCCGGCGAAATGTTATGTGCGACACCCAAGAGAAGCTCGTCTGCTGTTCGAGTTCCAGCCCTGTACTCCGTCGACAGCTTTTCGAGTCGTTCGTTCAGCCTTGCAAACTTCTTGTTCGTCCGATGGATGACATGACCCTGGAGTAGCTGTGTCCTTTCAGAATCGACGACAGCTTGTTCTTCCTTCAGGAAAGAGATAAACTGCCACAAGTTCGGGTGGTAGCGACCGACTCTTCGGTTAAACCGCATGTGCCATGATTCGAGGTCGTTGTTTGTCCTTCGCTGGATGCCGTAGACTGACCAGAAATGAGGAGGACATTGGTCGAACCACTGACGGCTGAAGTAAGTGACAAACGGACGAGCCGAAGGCCAGGTACGAACGATGTGAGAAATGATTGGACCAGAATTGATTCTGACGATCGCTGGAGGTAGGAACGCCAGAGCCAGAAGCTTTCGAACGTAGAGGTTGAAGTCTGCATCGGTCATGTACAGCTCACGGACTGAGTGACGCCCCAAGTTTCTGATTACTGCTTGGCAAAAGTGGAAGTAACACCCACGGTGCTTGGCGGCCGGAAAAACTTGCTTCACGGATGTCAGCAGACCGGTCTCAAAATCAGAGACGACGGTCGTCGGGCGAAGTGTCACTCCTTTCATCGCAGCCTGTAGGATCAGCTCGCTGAAGACGTCGTTGTAAAGCTGCGCAGACTTGCTCTCCATGAGCACGAAGACAGCGGGAAGTTGCTTGTCGCCGAATAAAACGTGAACGGTGAACAACTGGCCGAATGGGGAAGGAGCTGAGTCGAAGGTGCCGTCAATATACCATTCCGGTCTTCGTTCAAGCAGACTTAAAGACTCGTCGGTTGCAAAGCAAATCGCAGCGTTATTTTGAAGCTGAAAGAGGAGGAATCTCTGGTTTGCAGACGTCTCACTGAAAGCCTGGGGCAAGGGCGTCGGTACGGATATAGTATCAGCGGGCAGTGGTGGTATCAGCTTGTTTCGTGATCTGTACATGGACGACTTCACGTGCTTATAGGGTAACTGAGGCAAAGCACTCAGCCCACTGGCAGCAGCACTTGCGACCTGGCCGTCGTAGATAGCGGGAATCGGACGAGTAGTACGGGCTGACTCGCTTCGAAGGTCTGACCGGAATTTGTACTGCTGGGTCTGCAGAGGATCAGCGCTGGGGTCGTGCGTACCAACTGAAACTGGTGAGCCGTCGCTGGAATCAGTGTGTAACCGCCCGAGACATCCCTTCTTCATGCATCTCCAGCTCTTCTTTCTTCCTCCAGAAATCGGCTTATCGAATCTGTAGACGAAACCGTCGTGTTCTAGCAGTTGTTTATTCTTGGAGCTCTTCATTGTCAAACTGACTTATTAATACTAACCAGAAATATTGTTCCTGGCATCATTAAATACTTGTTATAAGAGGGTAAAAAAATATGCTCCCACACTAAATCCTATTGCATTTTGTGGGTAAACGGTTGTGCAATCGCTTACGCAATTAGGTCACCTGACCTTGCATCGTAAATTAGGATTAATGGGCGCTCGAAGTAAATGTTATAAGAGGGTGCAAGATTGTTAGCTCAGTTCAGTTCAATTTCGGACTTGGATAAGAGAAGAGCGATTTTCAACATGAAGAGGAAACGCAAAATATTATCTGGCGCTCAAATGGGACACAACTGAACTAATTAAAATACGGCGCGCAAATAGGAAATTCCCATTTGCGCGCCATGGCGCTCAAATGGGAAAGCGCTCAAATGGGATACACCCCTTGTTACATTACGCCTCCCCCAATATTTTGTTCTAGATCCGCCCCTGTCCAGTACCACTGCATTCGAATCTAAAGAATGTTGTGATATTTCTCATTCTTTTCCAAAAAGTCCGCCTTTTCTTCAAGTTTGATTTTCCCAAAAATATGGAAAATATGGATATTCTATTAAGCTTATTTTTGTAGAAGATTTAAAGGAGATAATAGCTTGCTCTTGATATGCTCTCTTAGACTTGATATCTATTCGGTTTCTTTAGTTTGTCGTAAAATACAATTTAAGAGCCTTATTACTACATCTGCAGCGAAATCTTTATAGTAACTTAACTGTTCCCTACTGTGGTTGATATCCCTAAATCGAGTTTTCCAACGTCGTGGTGCAGGCAGTGGGTAATTTCATCAAAATGCTGGAAGGGGGGGAGGGCAAAGTTGGAGCCGATTTTCCCAAGTCAGGTGGAAATAACAGTGAAAAAAAATGAGCCATATACTAAAGAAAACTGATCCGTTTCTGTGGATGCTCGAGTTATGTAGGCCGGTTTTGACAAAATGTTTGAAAACGCTAAACTTCAGCTGAGGCATTTGTCCCCCTCAGACAGGTGTCTGAGGGGGGGGGCAGTTGTTCCCCTTCCCCATAGCAAATTACTCCCCTGAGTGTAGGTGTTGATGCTTTCTATTGAAAAACATCAATGTTTGTAGTAATATGCTCATCAGTCCGGACATTTTGACTAGCAATAGGCCTATATCCTACACCACCCCTTTCCCTGCTCACCTCCGATAAAAATCTTCTACCATTTCTTATTAAAAATTTGGAATTAGTCAATCCTTTCTATCAGTCTTTCTTCTTTCCTTCTTTTCTTGTCTAACCTGACAACAAAAAAGGTTCGATGTTTGATTGATTTCGTAGCCTTTTCCAGTGCTATTCAAAATTAGACCTATAAATTACACCTAACATAATGCACTTTTTTTTGCGGCATGCTTATCAAATTCTCATGTCTCTCAAACTCCCAAATTATTTCGCCTCTTGGCTATAATGTCAGAAAATCACAGAATTTTTCTATTTGAAACCTGTTTGATAAACACCATTTGTACAAAGCACAATTTAGCAGAAGAGTGACTTTTTGTTTGAATATTTTCATTCATTGATAGATAACCGACCGGAAATATGATTTTTTTTTTTTTTTGATGGTATGTAAATATAGTTATTGACAGTCGGCTAAGACACTGAATTGATAGTCAGATAACAGATTCAGTAAATTATATGCTAAATCTCAGGTAACAAATCTAGTCTTATTAAATTTAAATAGTGAATTGGAAAATTCCCTGCATTAATTAGTATTGCTTGCAGAAAACAAAAATAGTTGGCAAAACAACAGTTGATGTTACGTTTTACCCGTTATTGTTAGATCAGCTTCACAGAGTTTAAACAGGTGTTTCAAGAAATCTAGTACGTTTATTTCACAACGCAAAAGCTTCGATAGTGCACGTATTTTTGATCAGGGGCGAATCTCCAGTATTTATATTGGGGTCAAGAGGGATCCGTATCTGGATAGTCAAGGGGCATGGGGTATATAACAATTTTTCTCCACATTATTGGGAGGAGGCAAATGCCCCCTCCCCAAATGACGCTCCTGTATTTGATATACGTACAGTGGGATCCTCGCATAAAACCGAACTTCAAGGAAGGGAACGAGACTTTTGATTACTGCTGCTATTTTAGTTACCCCCTCCCTCTCCCAAATAGAATCTCCTGTGTATAACTGACTCGTTGTGTCAAAACTTATCTATCATGCTACTTAACTTCAAAAACACGTTATACAAAAAGGGATTAGTTTTGAATACAAATGATGACTTTATACGTGCTAACCAAGTCGGTATGCTGAGGTGGGATGGGGGCACGGGATGAACATGTAACCTTGATCCTCCCTGAACTCTCAAAATTCTTTTTTGATCCCCCCCCCCCCGATTGGCACCTCTATGCGCCCTTGTGGCTAAAAAAAAGGATGAAAGTTCTTGCTCCTCGTCCTCATGTATGATTTTAATTCGACGGTGTTATGAATAGTTCTAACTTTATTACTAGGTCCATAACCTATACAATTTTACAAGAAAAAAAAAAAAAAAAAATCAGCCACATGTAGTCCAACTTCAACCTCCCTTCCCTAATTTTTTTCTAGATTTTCTCTATATTTTTTTTTAAACTAATTTGCTTGTTCTTTGCGCTTCCTCGAGCTTCCTTCCCGCACAAATAAATTCCTACTTATGTGCCTGGACGGGTCATTTCTATTGTAACATTAAAAATGTAAGCAGTTGATGTTGCATTGTGAAAATAAGGCTATGTTAGCAATAATGGTGGTTAAGGTGTGCAGACAAAAACATTAATGGTAAAAGAGGAAAAAAGAGAAAATGAAAAATAACCAAAAATATCTAGCAGTAATCTTACAGTTCGTGGTAACGAACTGTAAGTAAGGAGCGACACGGCTCAATAGTAACCTAAACTCTAAAAACGAAATATTCTTATATAAAAATACAATTTTTATGCTGATTCTAAATATACAAGATTCATTGAGTTTAGTGTTACCTATCAAAAGCTATGAGCCTGAGAAAATTTGGTTGGTTTTTGAAAAAAGGGGGAAAATAACCTAAAATTCAAGTAATCTTAATGAAAACACATCACATCATCAGATTCAGCGCATCATAGAACCCTATTGGAGGTTTCAAGCTCCCATCTTAAAAAATGTGGGATTTTTTTTCCCGAAGAAAGATCACTGATGTATCTTTATTTGTTAGTTGTTTTTTGTTTCCCTCAGGGGTGAACGTATCGAATCAATGGTCCTAGATTATCGGGAGAGAGCTCATTCGAATGGAAATTAAAAGCTCTAGCGCCCTTTTTAAGTGACCAAAAAGATTGAAGAGCAGGTAGCCCCCCTTACGCCCATTTTTCTTCCAAAGTCATCCAATCAAAATTTTGATATAGCCATTTTGTTCAACATAGTTGAAAGGGTTCTAGGCCTCTACGCTCTACCCTCCGGATAATACCCCCGCGGGAAATACTTCCCCCGGGGAAAATACATCCCCCTGAATTTTCCCAAAAATTTTCTCCCCACTGAAAATTCCCACAGATCTTCCCCACTGCAGAAAACTCCCCCGCAAAAAATGTCAGTATGTTTCCAAATAATAAATACTATCTGTAAGCAATGGGCAAATTACAAAACTCAAAAAGGAACTTAGACTTCTACAATGGGGTTCTCTGATTTTTTTTTACAGTTAGGGAGGGAGGGAGATACCCCAAAGGATGCATTTTAATGCCAAAACATCCCAGATCTCATTGGGTCATCAGATAAACACAGAATTAGTTCTGAGGGAGAGACGAGGAAAGAGTAAGAGGTAAAACTTGGTGTATAAACCCAGGGCCGTAACCAAGGATTTTTTTTGGGGGGGGGGGGCCTAAGAAACTTTTAAAAACATTTCAAAAATTTGAAATTGATATCTACTCCCTTATGATTTCTGGGTATATTTCTGGTCTATGCTGTTATTATGAAATTAAAGAGTAACATTCAACCCTAAATTGAGCAGAATTTATCCCGTATAGGAGAGGGACTGCACCTTCCACGTCCTCACCTCTACCTCATGGTCGCAGAAACTTCTACGGGTACTCATTAGATCATTGAGAGTTGTAGTCCTTTTATTATAAGTCTAAAGGGATTGGAGACCAACCAGCCGCGGGGAGGGGGTCGCTGGGGTTATTTTCCGTTGGGGATGCCCAGAGGGGTATTTTCTGAGGAGGTTAGTTTTCAGGGAGGAGGGGGTGTTAAGTTCTGGCCACCGGTTGAAAGGTCCAACAACTACGTCTTTGGAGACAAAACCCGAAGACCCCCCCCCCAAAAAAAAAACATTCTTTTTCTTTGTGTTACTTTCTCTTTGCCGACTCAATTTTACATGTGGGGCTGGTAAGGGTAATTATGCGGGGCAAATTTTCACAGATATTGAATTGTCTAGAAGATCTTTCCGTGGGGGAATTTTTCCGAGGTGGGGGAGACAGTTTTCCCGGTATTATTTAAAAAAGAATCAGAAATAAAATTAAAAAAACAAGCTTTTTTTCAACTGAAAGTAAGGAGCAACATCAAAGCATAAAACTAACAGAAATTATTAAGTATATGAGGGGAGATTCATCCTCCTCAATACATCTTTCTTTACGCTAAAATTTGACTTTTTGTCAGAATTCTTTAAGACCGAATCTTTAAAACACAAGGGTCGTATAATTAGAACAATAAGAAGCTTTTTTAAAGTACTAAAAACTTTTGCGGGAAGAGTGAGGTACTGAGGAGGGGAAATCCCCCTCATATACTGGCTATAAAAATTTCTGTTCGTTTTATGCTTCTCCTTAATTTCAGTTGAAAAAAAAAATGTATTTTTTATTTAATATGGTAAAAGAACAATCCAAAAAGTGGAACAACTGCTTCATAATAGTGCGGGTGAAAACCTTCGAAAAACACCGGAATACTTCCGTGTTTGAGGAAAGCATCAAAAGTGGCTGAGATGTACTTTCGAGGATGCTCTTTAATATGGTTCGATTGCGGACGAAAATACGTCCGTAATCGGCTTAATATGGCTCGAACATGGCGGACGAAAATACGAGTTTGTCAAAATGAGAAAACATGGCCGATCAAATAGGCTAGTATGGGTTAATCGATCGCATAGGTTCTGAATATGAACGCAAAAATAACCTAGGTTATACCATAGTGCTGCTAGGTGCCTCAAATCCAAAATGGCGGACGGCAATATGAGTTTATTAATATGAGAAGATATGACTGCTCAAATAGCCTAGTCTGGGGTAATTGATGGCACTGGTACATGAAAGTAAGAGTGGACTAAAGTAATAATATCTGGAATTCCGTCCATTGTTCTGAATAATGATAAGCAAAGAAGCTTTGTGATACTAAAGTAACTAAAAAAAAACAAAAACATTCTGTTTGCATGAAAAACCTGATCTTCACAATAGAAAAAAACAACGCTAATTAGTCCAAACATTGCAAACGGCTAAAATTTGCCTCCATGTCGACTGCTTTCGTTCAACCATTCATCTAGCGGTCAGTTTCATCGCTATTAAGAGGTTTTTTTTAAGTAAGGTCCGTTTGAACATAAGTAAACAACGACAGATTATTTCCAAAAAGTAAATTTATTTTCAGAGAGTACATATTTTACTCTATTTTTCGGCATACATGCCAAGTTTTTCAAACACTTGTCATACCTCTCAACTAATTTTATAGTAAACTTCATAAAAACTTGCCGCCTGCTCTGATAGACAAGAGTTCACTGCCGTTTTTACATCGTCATCATCATCGTAACGGTTGCCACCTCAGTGGCAACCGGCTGAACTGGAGACGAAATACGGGTTTCGCATATGACGCTCAAATCGAGGCAACGGGCATGAACTGGAAACACACACAAAGTTGAAGGCCAAACAAACTCAGTCCAAGTGCAAAATCATTGCGTCGGTATTTTGGAATAGGCATTGTGTTTTGTTGGTCAACTTCCTGCAACGAGGAACTACTATCAATGCAAAAGTATACTGCCAAATCCTCAGAAAGCTCTGCAGAGTGAAGAAAAAGCAAAAACAAAACAAACCTTGGCATGCTGACAAAGTGAATTGCCCTTCTTCATCACAATGCATGACCTCACACTGCAGGTCAGAGTCGCAATTTTTTGGACAGCATTGGCTTTGAAGTTTTAGATTATTCACCCAACAGATCTGATCTTGCGCCGGGCGATTACCATCCGTTTCTCCACCTCAAGCAACACCTCAGTGGCAACCGTTACAATGACGACGACGATGTAAAACCGGCAGTGAATTCTTGGTTATCGGAGCTGGCAGCAAGCTTTTATGATGAGGTTACTTTAAAATTAATTGATAGGTATTTAAAGTTTTCGAACAAACTTGGCAGTTATGCCGTTAAATAGAGTAAAGTAGGCTATGCACTTTCTGGAAATTAATTTACTTTTTTGAATAATCTTTCGTTGTGAACTTATCTTCAAACGGACCTTACTTTAAAAACACCCCTCGTATAAATGAGGTAGTTTTTGTCGTACTCTTTGAAGGGTAAGTGTCAGCTTAATCCCAGCTGCTGAGGTTAACGTTCCAAATGTTACATCGAAACTGATAGACGGAGCTGCTCTGGTGCAAATGTTGAACCCAGGGAATTCGAAGACCTTCGGAGAGTATGCAGAAAATGTGTTTTTTTCTCATGATAGAGTATCAGCTCAGATATGTCGAGAGATTTGACCTCGTATTCGATGTTTACAAATTAGATAGTCTAAAGTCGTCTGTCAGAAGTCAGAGAGGCAAGGGTTCACGACTGAAAGTTGTTCCGAACACACAAATCCCATTGAAGTGGAAAGAATTCCCGCAAGTACATAGAAATAAAACATACTTGTTTAACCTGCTATCCCATGCTGTCGTGAAAAGGTCTCGAACATCAAGACAAGTACATTGCACAACTGGAAACACGTGCATAGGTAACCAGGCATTTGAAGAGCAGAACCTCATCCAGTTATGTTCACACTAAGAGGCTGAAACCCGCCTTTTGCTTCACACTTGTGACGCAATCTTACAAGGAGACGCGTCGATTCTCATACGAACGGTGGACACAGACGTGATTGTGATGGTGACCTCAAGCTTTGATCACATTGGAGCATCCAAACTATTTATTGCGTTTGGTGTCGGTACCAACCTAAAGTACGGTCCCACTCACGAAATAGTTCGATGGCTCAGGCGGACAAAATCGCAGGCACTTTCGTTCTTCCACGCGTTTACAGGATGTGATACCGTTTCTTTTTTTATCCACCACTCAAAGAGGCAGTTCTTTTCAACATGGCAAAATATAACAGGATTCCTTCAACTGACAAACCAGCCTTCCCAAGTGACAGGACTGCAAGTACACGACCTTGAACGCTTTGTCATGAAGAAATACGACGTAAAACAAGACTGCAACGACATGAATGAATTTAGAAAATAAACATTTCTACAACAAAAGACCAAGAACATGCAGAGACTTCCTCCAGCTAGTACTTCACTTTACAACATATCCTTAAAGCTGCACTACAATCAGGTCATGTGTGGAGTCTCAGCCTGGAAGCAACAACAACCCTTCCCAGTTTTTCTGATTTAGACTGGGTGAGAGGCACCGATGGAAAGTGGCTTCCCAATTAGTTAGGTTCCCTTCTGCCAGCGTTAAAAGTCTGTCACGAGACAGTGCGTTGTGGTTGCAAAAAAGAGTGTGAAAGAAGGTGCCACTACAAGAAATTTTACCTTAAGTGTAGCCCACTATGCTGGTGCAAATCAAAGTACTTTAATTGTTGAACATGTGATTATTTTTTTTATCAGAAGATTCGATTGATCTCTTTGTGTTCCTGATAAAATTATAATCTTTAAATGCTTTAATCCGTCCGTTTAGCTTCTGTTGATTCATTTACAATAAATAAACAAATGAAGAGTTAACAAGTATTTAACTGATTTTGGTTTAGCAAATGTAAACAGAGGCCATAAATTGGTCGCGTCTTATTATCAAACTTAGGCAATTTGTACTGTACATACTGTACTATTATTAGGCGTATGATGGAATGACAGAACGATATTTAAAACTGCTTCATTAATTACAACACTCCAGCCTGTTATATCGGGATCATGAACCTCGCGCGATTCGGAAAACTGACATTTTCGTCCGCCATCTTCGGTTTCAGACCCCAAGCGGATCAATGGGTCAACTAATTTTTTACCCTAAGCGGATCAACGGTACAAATAAGGTATATTGATGTGTATATGCGTGCGTTTTCAGAAATTGAAGTATCGATCGCTCCTAATCCACCCATTTGAAGTCATTATTTCTTGTTTTACCAAAACTTGTACTTTTCGACCGCCATCTTGCATCTGAAGCGTCTAGCAACAATACGGTACAACTTAGGTTAATTTTACGTTCATATCCGGAACTCTTGCCATCGATTACCCACTACTGGCCTATTCTTGCGGTCATACCTTTTCATTTTGACAAACTCATATTTTCGACCGCCATCTTGGATTTGAGGCACCTAGCGGTACTAGGGTACAACTTAGGTTATTTTTAAGTTCGCATTCAGAACCTGAGTCATCGATTACCCCATACTAGCCTATTCGAACGGCCATGTCTTCTCATTTTGACAAACTCATGTTTTCGTCCGCCGTCTTGGATTTCAAGCCACCTAGCGGCATTCCGAGGGAAAATTTCGCTTGCGTAATCGAGGCATATTAAAGAGCATCTTCGAAAGTACATCTCAGTCAATTTTGATGCTTTCCTCAAACACGGAAATATTTTGGTGCTTTTCGCCTGCACTATAATGAGAATATGTTGTAAATCAATACTCAACAAACCGATTGCATCAGTCTACATCGATTTTGGCGCTTTGAATCTGTAACAAACGTTAAGGGCAAAGGCATATCCAGGATTTTTGTTCGGTAGGTTTTTTTCTTGGGGAGGGGCTACAAAAAGTCTTTACAAAACGCATTACAAAAATCTTAGATGCCCTTTTGTCACTTTTTACGGGTCTGGCAAAATTCTCAGGGGCAGGGGTTCGAACCCGGTACCCCCCCCTCTTGATACGGGCTTGGTTAAAGGTTTATTCAGAGTATGGTTAACCCGTTACTTCGTTGGGGGGGGGGGGCAGTTGCCCGCCCATAATATTTAAAAAAAAACAATTTATTAAGTAGCTTTAAAACTGTTTAAAAGCTCTTTTTGAGTGTCAAATTTGCTCTCTTTACTTCGAGCAAATTAGTTTTTATTTTCAATTAATTCATGCTCGTTTTGAACATAAGGAAAATGAGAAAAATAGAAGTGCATTACACTTCATAATATGTTTATATTAATATTTTTCCAAATAAATTGCCTTTGAAACCTTATTATCAAGTAAAAATGTGACCCTAGTTAATGGCAAAATTTAAAATGTTCTATACTTCTTGTTTCACCACACTTGCTCAGGTAAACTTTTTCCCTGATATTTAAGGCGCTTTTACTTCCTAAAATCTATCAGCTCAAGATTAGATTCTCGTGTTTTAAAACTTCCATCTTACATCTGCATTATTCTCCATGACCACACTGCCTATTCTATGACGAACTCAATCAGAATTCCAAATAGGGATAAGTCCTTTTATTAGACAGTGAAACGAAAATATAAAAGAAATACTCTAAATATTTCGATGACACAGTCGGTCATCATCATCAGTAGAGCTACTGATGATGATGACCGACTGTGTCATCGAAATATTTAGAGTATTTCTTTTATATTTTCGTTTCACTGTCTAATAAAAGGACTTATCCCTATTTGGAATTCTGATTGAGTTCGTCTTACATCTGCATTACATCTACAAATATGACAAAAGTACAATCATTGAAGAGTAAGAAGGTAGATGTACAATGAATACAATTTCCCGAATGAAAAAGAAACCAGTGAAAAAGAAAATAAGTCTTAGTGCTTTGTATAATTATATTCCCACAATTACAAGACTGGACAAATCAGTTTTATTTTGGTCATGGAGTTTGGTAGAGGGGGATCAGCTCCAAAAACCATTTAATTGTTTTGATTTGTATTTCTCCATTTAATTGAAACTCCAATTTTCTTATTTGTCATTGAAATGCCTAATAAGCGCTGATACCGTCCTAATCCTTGCGTTTTGGATTCACATACTAACCCATATATGTAGAACTGCCTCTGTGTATATTGACTTCTTACTATTTTCGCTTTTCTAAATATTTCTTTTAACCCGCTCCAGAAAAGTTGACATAAATGT
The DNA here is from genome assembly GCF_049724085.1 of Artemia sp. Qi Xiang Cuo. Taxonomy (NCBI): domain Eukaryota; kingdom Metazoa; phylum Arthropoda; class Branchiopoda; order Anostraca; family Artemiidae; genus Artemia; species Artemia sp. Qi Xiang Cuo. The sequence continues at coordinate 26,422,537 of NC_142807.1, read as the reverse complement.
GCTAAGAACTATGACTAAAATTATTTGCATTTCACCCAACGCTAGCACTATTTGTGGGGCTTTTATCTCTGCATCAATAAAGTGAATTTCGACAAAATATGTATATTTTTCTCACAATTTTGAAATTTTGTGTGCACGTGTAAGCGGCACCAGCCCATTCTCTTTTTCTATTGTTATCAGTTCACTAGGAGCACTAGGAGAACGAGCTTTGTTTACGAAGGGAATTATAGACATAAAAACGATATTCAGTGCAAGCCCCTCCGGAAATGTATACCCCCGATACCCTCATTTACACAAGAAAAAGTTTTGTCTAATTCTTATAGGATTCGTTTTTTTAACATAAAGATACAAAGGGGAAGGTAATTTTCAAACTCTAGGAGTCAATTTTACCTTCCAATTGGCATCCCTGACAATTTTTGATTAATTTAAGTTTCTGCCGCAATTATGCCAATATTTGTTAAGATTTTCCGGATATTCTTTGTCGAACAATGCCCAACGGGTAAGTTAATAATTCTAACTCTATTTATCGAATACTTTCAATTTTTAAATAAATCCGCTATTTAAATATGGGGAAAATGTCACAATATAATGTTACACAATCTACGGTAATACTTTGACTTATCCTGTATCTTTACTTACACAGCGCTATTTCGCTGCCTGTGATTTTTGTTTCGGCTTGATGTGGCCCGCTGATATCAATGCTATTTATTAATATAAATCGAAGAACCCACAAACAAATCAGTTTGATCACACAACGTCAGCGCTACTTGTGAGACATTTATCTCTGCATCAGCATGCTGTGCGAAATGTCTGCTGAGAATAAAATAAAGTGAATTTCCACAAAATATGTATATTTTTCTCACAATTTTTATATTTTGTATGCACATATAAGCGGTACCTAACCATTCTCTTTTTCTATTGTTATCAGTTTTATCATGCAGCACTAGGAGACCGAGCTCCGCTTGTGAAGGGAAGATATGTACTGCAGCATTAGTGGTGAATCTGGCTGAAAATAGCAAAGTGTATACGATATTCACCTTCGCCCACCCGAAAGCTTGTTTACGCTATCCTACTGTCGTCTGCAGCAGCTCATTGCTGGATGTCTATGTATAGTACTTTAAAAGCAGTGGCGTAATTTCTTCAAAATCCTGAGGGGGGGGGGGCAAAGTTATAATCAATTTTTCCAAATCAAGTGAAAATGACAGTGAAAAATGAAAAATGAGCCATATAGTACCATAAAGGCAAATCTATACTAAAGAAATCTGACCTGTTTCTCTGGATGCTGGAATTATGCAGGCTTATCTTAGTTTTGACAATATTTTTGAAGAAACTAAATTTCAGTTTGGGGGGAGGAGGCAAACTGAGGTCTGGGGGGCAAATTGAAGTCTAGAGGGGACACCCCCCCTGCCCATAGAAAATTACGCCCCGGTTTAAAGTTTATTTTTTTTATTTTTAGTAAATATTATTCTGATTACTCAGTAGCTTTAATTAAAAAAAAGGAACGAGTATAAAAATGCCGTAAGTAAATTCGGCAAAGATGGAGACAAGTCACAAATGTTGTGGACCACCTAAGATCAGACAATAGCAACATCATAAAATGTCAAGGTTTAGAAGACAACTGGTTTTACAGTTAAACGACTTAATTAGGATCCATCTCACTAAATTTTGAGCATTTGTCTTGACTGACAACAAAGGGTTCCTAGATGTGAATTCTTAATCATGGGCGCAGCCAGCTTTCAAGTCAAGGCTTGCTTTGAGAGGTAGATTTAGAAAAATGTTTTTGGTGGATTCTATTTTAAGATGCTGTAACAACATTTTAACAGAATTTCTAAAACTAATGGTGCAACGGGCGCTATAAGTTATCTATTACATATTGATTAGATAGTTTGGGTTAAGACATACATTGTCGCTAATTAAAAGAATTTGAAGAATAAGAGTCGCACGCATGAAAAACGAAAGGAAAATTTAGAGCCAGCAGAATCTTACGACAGAACCTGTCACATAAACAGGAAATACCGTCTCAAGGACAAGGGGGGGGGGGAATTTGAGACAAGTCAAAAATAGGCAGATAAAATACAAAACGTACGGGATTTTTGAAGCATATCTATAAAATCTTGGATTTTTGGATGTGCACGCATCTGGAAGTCCCTTTTCTACGTGTCTGTGTCAGTGATATAGACACCCCTCATATTGAATACTTAAGTGGTATTTGATTGTAAGTCAAAAGTTTTAGTCTTGAAAAATTGATATAACTTAAGGTAACAGACCGAACAGCCTGAACAGTAGGAACAGGAGCTGTGCCAATCCAGGATACTGAATTAGAGCACTCTTTATATATTATTCACTGAACAGCTGTTACTAAAGTTACGAGCTAAAACCTTCACCTACTTTACTTTAATTGCAGCAGGAACAGGCACTTTCTACCTCACCTGGCATTTGAAATTCAGATGTTACTTACTCAAAGCCTCCCTCTTTACACCCTCCCAGAAAGTTCCCATTTTCTTTAAATATTTTTTATGACATCCTCCCACCCCAGACGAGGTATTACTTGGGAATTCGTACAACCGTAAGCTCTCCAGACTCACGGCGGCTGAGCTTGCAGAGTCACAAAAGCTTCTTACAAATAAAGGTACTGATTTAAAATAGCGGCATGAAGGAATAATGGAATCAGTGTCTAGTTATAATGATCGATTTTCAACTAAGAATGTCAACTTACCTCGAGATCATTGAAGAACAGATTGGTATCGGCAAGGTTTAATACCATTTCTTCCATAGCCATTCCAAGCTGAACGCTTCTTTCTTGGTTCTGCAAATATTTAAAGGTTTTTAGAAGCCCTGTCTAATTTCTGTATTGAATCTACAAATTTAGAAAACGCCGCAACTAATTAGGTTGTTCTAATTCTATGTTCGGTAATTGCCAATGCAATTTATAGAACTGAGAAATATGGCTTAAAAATCAAAACACCTCCATTTTTAAGTTTTCCTCATTTTTTCTTTAATATTGTTTTATGTTGCCCTTATAAAAAAAAATTAAACATAGGTAGAGCCACGGAGAAAATAAAAGTTTTTAGGCCTCCAGAAAACCTGAGTCGAGGTTTGGAAAACTTCGAATAGAATAATTTGATGGCAGGAGATTTAACCACTCTTTTAAATCGAAGATTTCTAAAGTGAAAACCTCAAACCTGTCTATTATATAGTCTCTCATTGAAAAAATCTTCCATCCCTGTCAAACGATTCCTTGGAAAATATGTTGGCAAAACATGAAATAAGGAATTAAAAGGCAAAAATCACTTCGCTTTTCATAGACTCTGATTAGTTATTGAGTACATCAGCCGTTTTTAGACTTCAAAATAATTTGTACTTATTTCTAGTATTTTTAATATAGTGATTTGTTCCCCCCCCCAAAAAAAAAACATTTAGCGTTTTATTATGGCACTGCTTAGTGCCGTTTTAAAAAACGATTATATTTTCAGGTTCAAGCCTTTGTATTTATTTATTCAGGCTTATCTTGTAGTAGACACCATATGATGTAGGCTATTTACTATTCCAATACCACCTTCAGTAGATTCTGAATGTCAAAAAATTAGTTATCCCCTCATTATTAGGGTTATCTATTCTTTCTATTTCTCGGCCAACTGGATCAATCCATATAAAATTTTAAAATGACCAATTGGTACTTGTCTATTATATAAAACACACTCGAGAAGTGAAGTTTGGTGACAATAAAATATGATGAAAAAGGAATACTTTATTAGCAAAATTGTGAAGGTCATTTGCGAATTATTAAATTGGGAGCTTCGAAGTCGGCTGACCGTCTCAAAGACAAAGAAAAGTTAATTATTAGCGCGATTCTTGACCTAATTTATTTAAGTTCATTATTAACGCGATTTTTGAGGACACCGGTTAGTCTTCTTTGACTATTGATAGAATAATGTGGCTCACCATGGATGTTCAAGAATCATTTGAGATTGTTGGAAGGGCTACAACTCAACTGAGCGGGAACAAGTAGGTTTCACTCATTTGAAAGTGAACCACAAAAATATTTTTTCGACCCAGAAACCGGTGCCTCTACCCAAAAAGTAAAGAGAATGTGGGGTTCCGCAAAGTGGAGGAACAAACGGCGCCGCGGTGCATCCTGCCATCATTTACATTCATACTCTGTGGAGTACATGTGGCGGGCGGTAGTAAAGACGGATGGCCGAGTTCATTTTAACGTGATTTTTGAGGATATTTCTGCGTTCTGGGGGCATATTTCCAAGTTGTAGTTCTCACAATTTTGCTAATGAGGTATTCTATTTTCATCAATTTTTTTTTTCATTAACTTAAATAGGTTTGGTTGGGTTAAAGTTTGTTTAGGTTACATATTTAATATATGCTAAGCTTTACGCCCCTCCCCTAATGTACAAATATATAGCCCATTTTTATTTCTAAACTATTATATTTTAATCATAATTTTGTTTTATTTCATTAGCATTCACCAAAATTCACTTCTCGAGTGTGTTTTATGTAATAGACAAGTACCGACCAATTTTCTATGTAATTTAGGGGAAAGAAATTTATCCCTCATGTCCTCCTGGAAGGTTGGATAACTGTGTAAAGTATTTGGAACGTAAATTCGAGAAGGCTTTTTCCGGTGTCTCGTTACTAACAGAGTTAGCAATGTATATGTCAACAATAGCTTCTCTAGGGGTTCTTCCGGGAGGGCCAAAGCTTATCTTGTGAACTTTTTATTCTCAGGCCAGTGAACAGCCAATCACAGGGACTTCCGATGTTAGTGAGTCGGGGCCAATTGTATACTTGGAATGGCAGTCCATCTTTCGCCTTCGTCTTAGCTAGTTGTTCTTGTGCTACCTTATTTTCTCTATGTGTATTCTCACGTTATTTAATAAAGACCATTTACAAACGTTTATCGTCTATCTTTGGAATTTACGTAAACCATTACATCAGCCAATATAAAAGGGCATATAGAAAGAACTTAAATAGAGGTTTACAGAGTGGTGGCAAGCGGTTAAAACTAGTGGAGCATATATCACTAGTGGAAAACCTCCAAGTGACATTTGAGTGACCGTTATAAGTATTTACGATATCTTACGCTAAATACTGGCAACATATTGAAGAGTATTTCGCCCGCTACCAGACCGTGATATTGATCTGCAAATACTACAAAAGACTGATTAATAAGACATCGAAACGTTACGAGCTATTGAACTTTCTTTTATTCAAAGCGCCTTCTTGAGAAACACCTTCTTTTAAATGAACATTTTGAAATAGGCTGTTCCACAATGCCTAATATAAATTCCCTCGCGATAGCTTCTACCTACTAATTAAAATTTCTACAACTGAGAGTCTCCGGTTGATTTCTACCTTCACTTAGCCATTCTACGGTTGGTGGTTTATTTTACCTGATTTTATACAGTCGACGGGTGATCTACATTTGACAGTTTCCAACCAAAATTTAACATTTTGAATTCGATAATCGAAAATTAATTCTCAATTGTGACTACATTTGACGCTAGTGATTTAATTGAAACCAACTACAATTGGATCTGGAAAGGACTATCTTTCGTAAGTGATTTACCACGATTAAACAACCCAGTAAATTTTATTAGACCCTTGTTGTTAGAAGTGAAGTTATTGCCCAAAATTTAGCGTCCGTAATTAAAGAACGGTGTTTAAAACAAATATTTAAATTTTTAGAATAACTGCTTTTCAAATTTTAATCTCAATATGTCAGTTTTTATTCCTATTCTCGATCCGGCGGAAACTGGATATAACAAAAAGGTTGCTTTTGATTTTGTAAAACAGTGGAGGGGAAATGGCATATTTCCACCTCTTTTATTTGACCCAAATGATCCTGATTTCGATCAAGATGAACTTTATGATTACCTTCAAAAGATCAAGACATAGGTCCCAACAAACCCTCCAACTCCCCTGAGCACCACCCCAATTAATCCTCCAATAGAACAGCCTCAACAGTCCCAAGTAATAGGATCGCTACAAAAATTGAGTTTGTTGCAAAGTTACAAAAATTTCAGTTGTTGTTAAATTGGTCTGATTCAAAAGCTTTGCGTTATTTTTGGCCCATGGTTTGTTTCGCTCCTTTTTTGGGAATCTGGATCCCACGATTATAAATTTGTCAAGTTTAAAAGGTGGATTACTTTTAGTATATACCCCAGGCAAAATAGTAGGCAAAATGGTCGCAGAGTTTGTAGGCGTGGCTCAATTTAAGGATGAAAGGGTATATCTATTCTATAGAAGGATGCAAAAATTAGGAAGGTCATTTAGGGTGTCCTTAGAAGCCAGGGATGATGGTGTAGTTATTGGAATATTTGCTCTAAATTTATTCAAGGAGTGGATCAGACCGTCCTACAAACGGTATTTGTTAGAGAATAGTGCAGAATTTTTTTTTTTTTTTTTTTGTTTAGGTGATGGGTATAAGGTTGCAAAACAATATTAACAGATATAAAAGATATTGGGGAAAGAAGACACGTCTTCTTTTTCCGAGGAATTTCTTTATGCGCTGACGAGGGTGAAATTTGGACTCAATGATAATGAGAAGGCACTGCGAGATGGTACTGATTCCTCGCAGGGCGGTTTGGCTACCCAGGAAAAGGGAGCTGGTTTTGAAGTCCCGTGGGATGGTACTGATGCCTCACGGGATGGGTTTTTTGTTGCACTGCGAGATGGTACTGATTCCTCGCAGGGTGGTTTGTCTACCCAGGAAAAGGGAGGTGGTTTTTAGTTCCCGTGTGATGTTACTGATGCCTCACGTGAGTTTTTTTGTGGTTGCACTGCGTGATGGTACGGATTCCTCGCCGGGCGGTTTGGCTACCCAGGAAAAGGGAGCTGGTTTTGAGGTCCCGTGGGATGGTACTGATGCCTCTCGGGATGGTTTTTGTTGCACTGCGAGATGGTACTGATTCCTCGCAGGGCGGTTTGGCGACCCAGGAAAAGGGAGCTGGTTTTGAGGTCCCGTGGGATGATACTGATGCCTCACGGGATGGTTTTTTTTTGTTGCACTGCGAGATGATACTGATGCCTCGCAGGGCGGTTTGGCTACTCAGGGAGAGGGAGCTGGTTGTAATATCTCGCGAGATGAGGTTGATGCCTCACGGGATGGTTTTAATGCGTAGCGCTAATAGTTATGTAAAGATATCAACAGTAGAACTGCCATTTGTTGAACCACAAGCTAGTAAAGGAAAACCAAATAGGTCTAGACCGAGGCGTTCCGCAGCAATAAAACCCCGAGGATTTTATTGGGAATAATATCTTAACGTCATTGCTGCATGGTATGATTTTTAGAGTTTCTGCAATTTCATTTATTTGTCGCTGGTATTTTCAGGATTAATTAGCCTTTCCCGGTCATTCCTTTTGCCCTAATTCAAAGTTTATACATAATCCCAACTTTCCTTGTCCTCGTCAAATTCAGGGTTATGGGGAACAAGTCTATTTTGAAGTATAGAAAGAAAAATGAAGTGTTAAAATATCCAGTTTCCGACTACGGTTGTTAGTGTGGTTCATTTATACTATGTAAGTTTTTACTTATGCAAGTAGTGTGTATTGTTTGTATTATGTAATTGTTTACTAGTTCATGCTGTAGAATGTTAGTAGGCGAGAAGTGAATAATTTGGGAAGGGAATGTTTTGAACTCAATTAAAGTTTGAGGGTTTAACGAGCAGGGGATAAGCCAAATTTGGGAAATTTAACTTAAAACAGGGGGGAGAATCTGTAAAGTATTTGGAACATAAATTCGAGAAGGCTTTTTCCGGTGTCTCGTTACTAACAGAGTTAGCAATGTATATGTCAACAATAGCTTCTCTAGGGGGTCTTCCGGGAGGGCCAAAGCTTATCTTGTGAAATTTTTATTCTCAGGCCAGTAAACAGCCAATCACAGGGACTTCCGATATTAGTGAGTCGGGGCCAATTGTATACTTGGAAAGTCAGTCCATCGCTTGTCTTCGTCGTAGGTAGTTGTTCTTGTGTCACCTTATTGTCTCTGTGTTTATTCTCACGTCATTCAATAAAGACCATGTACCAACGTTTATTGTCTATCTTTGGAATTTATGTAAACCATTACATCTGCCACTATAAAAGGGCATACAGAAAGAACTTAAATAGAGGTTTACAACTGTATATCGATTTTGACAAGCAGTTTCTTAACGTTTGGGCATTTTCCATTTTAAAAACGTACTAAAATTGACGGAGTGCAAACGCCATCTATAATTACAAAAGTAGGTTCTGTCATCTTTGATGTGATTTCTTACGACCAAAGATTTTCTCTCACGATCCAAGACCATGAATAGGGGCCAATTCATGAAAATATGGATGTGGGGTGGGAGGGGGGGGGGGCTGGCAGGTCAAGAGCACAACAAATTTTGAAAGAAGATACACTCAAATGTATTTTCAAAATCTGGCGGGGGGATTTTGTTCTTTTTTCGATTTTTTTCCAATGGAAAGACCAAAAAACATAAAATGTAAAACCTAACTGAATAGGAAAATCCCCCCCCCACCCTCCAGATAAAGCCTTTATTCAACAAAAGAACTACAAAAAAAGAAATTTAAGAAGATTCAGGTAATTGGAGAAGACCAAACAAGAGTTACTTTGCCTTTGAAGCTCATACATTCCCAAACAACCAGAGATAAAATTTGAACTACAGCGACTGAGGTTATTAGATGATAATGAAGCAACACGTGACAGAACGGAGAAATAATCTAATTTCATTCAGAAGAATTTTGTTCTTGTGAAATTTCTGTTGATCTATGTATTTTCGATAAACAGTCTGGACTTGATAATGAACTTATTCTTATGAAAAATCCTATAATCATGATTTGAAATGTGAATCCATCAATAGTTATATATAGGTCTTACTGTAGTTTCAATCATTTCGCATACTTTTTTTTCGGAAAAGAGTATTTATTTGGCAAAAGTCTAAAGGCTTTAAAGCAAACATTCGATTTTATTAAATAACCGATGTAAATAGTCAGTGCCATATTTCAGTCTGAAATAATATTCATAGCTTATATACCAATTTACAATGTTGTAAACATGTTTTAACGTTACTAGGAATGTCACTACTCATGAAACGCTTATTCTACAATAATAATATTGAATTCAATTTCAAGTGCATATCAAACCTAAGTGGCTTGAAACTAAATAGTCCGTGTCATTAGACTAAAAGTTAAGAAGTAAAATTTTGAAAACAAAATCATCTAATTAGCTATTTAGATTCTAAAGATTAAAACATAAAACTCCCTTCAATAGTTTGGATTGGAAAGTAAAATCCAACAATTGTTGGATTTTACTTAATAGGCCTTTCATTTTGAGTACTTATTCGGCCAACATTAAATAGACGGTATAGTAACGACATAAATAAAGTTTTTTTTCTAATCTAATTTGGCTCAAAATGTCGAAGAAAAAGATTGTTGCATAGGGTAATTTGACAATAATTCTACCTAACAATTAATTTGTGAACTTTCATGTGAATCGCTAATAGATATAGCCACATGAATAGTACATCCCTAGCTGGTTGCTAAGATTAGTAGAATTGACACATTAGTTTAACATGGCTAATCTGTGAACTAGGATAATGGAGAGAGGCACCTGGGAAATGGCAATGCTTACCCGTTTGCATTAAAAAGAAAAATCGCAAAATAGTATGAAAGAGAATATTTTTTTATTCATATTTTGGACATTTATGAATATAGAAGTTCGTTACGTAAGTTAATTCTAAGTTACGTATATTTATTACTAATAAAAACGTTCGTAAATAAAATTAAACAAGTTTCGAGAAAGCCATTTAACCAAATAATATGAAATTTTGTTTTAATTATTCATGTACGGTGAGCCAAAATCAAAACCTGTATTAATTCAAAAACCTTCAAAAATTAAAAAAAAAACAAGTTTTTTAAACTGAAAGTAAGGAGCGACATTAAACCTTAAAACGAATAGAAATTGTTCCGTATATGAAAGGGGCAGTCCCCTCCTCAACGCCTCGCTCTTTACGCAAAAGTTTGACTCTGTCTCACAACTTAATTTTTTAAAACAATAAAAAACTTTAGCGTAAAGAGCGAGGCGTTGAGGAGGGGACAGCCCCTTTCATATACGGAATAATTTCTGTTCGTTTTAAGTTTTAATGTCGCTCCTTACTTTCAGTTTAAAAAACTTGTTTTTTTTATTTAATAACCTGTAAGCCCATATATACCTCTATATAATATTCAAATTTATTTTGTTTCATTTTATATTTTGATTACGAGACACTCACGTGATGACATTAATATTAAGGAAAAATTGAAATATCAACAATTTATCAAAGAATAAATTCCACATATGTTTGTAGGTCAAATAAAGGAAAATTAATTCAAAAATAGTTCAGTAAATATTTCTATTGTCCCAACACCCAAGAGAAGCCAGGAAAGTTTCCCTTCCTCTTTGTCCGATAATAATAAAAAATAGGAACGAAAAAAGATATAATTATTACCTTGTTGTACCGGGCAGCAAAGGCTCCTTTGACGAGGGTGTGAAAAACAATGATTGTCTCATCAAGGTCCCAAATAAAAACTCTATCTAAAGTATTCTCTGGATCTGGCGAGGGATTCACTTGCCTTCGACTGCGAGTTCTACCACTTCGGGGTACAATACCTGAAATAAAACATCATACACTACTAAACTCACAGGTTCCTACTCTAGTATTTTAGTTAAGACGAGATACAAATATGTGTATAGTGTCAAGTGAAAAGAATGGATTTTTACGACATCTTCATGGAACCCGACCGTTAAAAATCAAGCTTAGCTAATTCATTATATAAACTTAAACCAAAATATTTCCCCTTCCTCCTTCCGCGAAAACAAAATGTTTCTTTAAAATTACTTTCCAGTCGCAGAAACTATCAAAGAGTCTACAACTGGCTTCATTTTGTTTCAGTGTTTATTTTAGGCTGTTGTGTTGACTTGTGTGACTAAGTGACTTGCGTAAACACAGAAGTGCAATGATGCAAAGATGAGTTTTGTTGATACATACAAAACTAACCACGAAGCTTATTGATGTCTCTTAGGTCCATGTCATATACCGATGATGATAGTCAGCCTGGACGACTATCAGCCATCTGATATACTCATCCAGAATATATGATTTGTTAACGTTAAAAATCGTTCAAAATGGCAAAGGAAAACTATGATATCAATGTGTTTTTATCACAAAATTCCTGCCGAGAACTTAGGATTTATCACGCTGCAGCCAAACTAACTCCCAAACCCTGGTAGAAGAGCTGAAAGAATCACGTGATGACCTGTTAGGAGCTTTGGAGCACTCTTTTGGGCGCCTTACATATATGAACACGATTAATATTTAAGATGCCCGTACAAAATAAGTGAAAACTGAAAAGATAATGTTATTTATGCGTGTTATAAAAAGGCGGATTGAGGCTTATAAGCTAGGTGTTAAGTTAGTCTTACCTTAATATTAAATAAAAAAAACAAGTTTTTTTAACTGAAAGTAAGGAACGACGTTAAAACTTAAAACGAACAGAAATTATTCCGTATATGAAGGGGGCTGTCCCCTCCTCAACGCCTCGCTCTTTACGCTAAAGTTTTTTTATTGTTTAAAAAAATAGAGTTGTGAGAAAGTCAAACTTTAGCGTAAAGAGCGAGGCGTTGAGGAGGGGACAGCCCCTTCATATACGGAATAATTTCTGTTCGTTTTAAGTTTTAACGTCGTTCCTTACTTTCAGTTAAAAAAACTTGTTTTTTTTATTTAATTTTTGAACGTTTTTGAATTAATGCAGGTTTTGATTTTGGCTCACCGTACATGAATAATTAAAACAAAATTTGCATATTATATTTGGTTAAATGGCTTTCTCGAAACTTGTTTAATTTTATTTACGAACGTTTTTATTAGTAATAAATATACGTAACTTAGAATTAACTTACGTAACGAACTTCTATATTCATAAATTTTTAACACGTATATTAGGGGGTTCGCCCCCTAGTCAATACCCTGCTCTTTAAACTATAGTTCGAATTTTTTTTCCAGTTCTTTAAAAATGACCTCTTAATCACAATCAGTTGATCAGTTGAAAAACTTGTTTTTTTTATTTAATTCCTGATCTTTTTCTTTAATAATGCTGGGAAATCCGGCGCCCCCTTCATAGCAATGTCCCTTCCCCCATGAAAACTTCCTTCATGGAAAGATCCTTCCATATAGCCCCCGACCCTCTCCTTCCCCCACCTACCAGAAAAAATCTCCTCTGAAAAAGTCTGTATACTTCCCAATAACCAATACTATATGTTAACATTGAGTAAAGTTCATAACTTTCAGCCCTCCCCTGGGGACTTTGGGGGATCAAGTCATCCTAAAAGACATTTTTATCATATTTTCGACCATGCTGAACAAAATGGCTATCTCAAACTTTTGATCAGGTGACTTTGGGAAAAAAATGAGCGTGGGAGGGGGCCTAGTTGCCCTCCATTTTTTTTGGTAACTTAAAAAGGGCACTAGAACTTTTAATTTCCGTTCCAGTGATTCCTACCACGATATTCTAGGACCACTGGGTCCATACGATCACCCCTGGGAAAAAAAAAACAAAAACAAACAAACAAACAAACAAACAAACAAATAAACACGCATCCGTGATCTTCCTTCTGGCAAAAAATGCAAAAATCCACATTTTTGTAGATAGGAGCTTGAAACCTCTACAGTAGGGTTCTCTGATACGCTGAATATGATGGTGTGATTTTCATTAAGGTTCTATAACTTTTAGGGGTCTTTCCCCCTTTTTTTGAAAATCAGCCAAATTTTCTCAGGCGCGTAACTTTTGATGGGTAGCTCTAAACTTGATGAAAGTTATATATTTGAAATCAGCATTGAAATCTGATTCTTTTGATATATCTATTGGTATCAAAAACCCGTTTTCTAGAGTTTCGGTTACCATTGAGCCGGGTCGCTCCTTACTTACAGTTCGTTACCACGAACTGTTTGAAAAGAAGCTTAAGATCCTTATCTGAAAGCTAATTAATAAAGTCTTAACTTGCAGTCTCAAGTCCATCTTATTCAAAATGAATTCTTTTTAAAAATTCCTTTTGCTTTATTAGACAAAAAATTCCGCTGCTGCCAGATAAAGACTATTCTCCGAGAGTAGACCGGAGTTTTGACTCGTCACAAAAGTGTTCGCTTATGCCAATAAGAGCTAGTTGGAACGTTTTTGTGAAGGATAAGGGGGGGGGATCCACATAGGATAGATAGATTTTATTTCATGCATACATAGATACATTTTATTTCATGCAATGTATAGGTAGTATAATTAACCTTTCTGCAGTGATACTGAAGGAGACAACAGTGTGAACATACTGTAGTACTAACGATTTGACGAACTGCATTAAAAGTTGCCAGAATTGAAATTCCATGTTGATTTAATACTTTTAAATAAAGATGTGATGTTAATAAAAGCCAGTTATGTTCATCAAGTTTGATATTTTATTTTCTATTCATTAGTTTATTTTTGTCTGTGCGTCTTGGTTTTATATTTATAGCACTGAAGCAATTTTGTGTTATTAATAGGAATTGCGCATATTTTGCTCGAAATACTTTATACCAGGTAATATACCAGGTTTATACCAGGTACTTTATACCAGGTTTTACAATGTAATACTTTATACCAGGCACGTACACATGAAATTATTTTCAGAAGGATGACAGGCGGTTTACAAAATATTGATGTAGAATAAATTAAAAAAAAATTATAAACACACAAATTGTATGTCAAATAAATGGAAATATGGGACAAAACGAAACAGTATTTGGATCTCAGTGGAAACAAACCACATCCCTCCCCACATGTCATGAAATATGCACTTTGCCTTGAAGCTTCATAATACATGTCCTATCTCTCCCACGAACTTCCAAGCACACTTGGTTAGAGCCATTCCTAGTGGGGAGGACGGGGAGGGGAAAACGGGCAGTTACCCCAGGCACAGTGGCTTGGGGGACGCCGCGGAATGGGAATTGTCCACTTTTATCCAATTTGTCACATTGATTTGGCTTTTTTTGCTTATATTTGAGTCGAGAGAGGGACGCTGTAACTGATTTTGCCCCGGGCACCATCAACCCTAGGAGCAGCTCTGCACGGGGTTAACCGAGAGCCGACCATTGACAAAAATGAAGGCTAGTGAAGAAAAACCTTCTAGAACTTTTGGCTCTCATAAGTACTTAGACTTAAGATTATTTAATCGAACCGAGTCTGTTTCTTGTCGTTTTCAAAAGACATAACAACCTAATATAGCTGGAATCTAATATTTTTTTACATATTGATTACTGAACTCCTAATTTATATATTAGCTGTTACAGTAAAGCCTCTCCTGTAATGTTTTAAAAATACATTATTTCCTTTCAGGAAGAAATTGAACGAAACCAGTTCGTTTTGTTCTACTTTATCATTTTCAGCTTTTAGTGGAAATCTTGCTTACATTACATTCTATTTATTCATCTTTCAATATTTCACTGATACTGAAAAGACGAGCCCAAAATGAAAGAATATGTTTAAGCATTGGCTCACTTTAATACCTCTTCATATTTGAATGAAATTTTACTGTTTTCATCAGAGATGAACAGAAGTTAAAAAAGAAATAAAAATATGCAAGGTAAAGGGAAAAAAACAACAAAAATATTACCTTCTTCTCTAGGTCTTCTACCACTACTGGAAGATTCGCTTTTTACAGGTGAAGCTGGACTCAAACTATCTGGTTGTCCGTAAGAAGGACTCTGAACTGTAAAAAAATAGAATATTTTAGGATTTTACCTTTCATTAGTTCGGGCCAACTAGATTTCACAGACCAGAGGCGAAAATGTTTTTCCCTCTATGAGTTGGACCATCAGCAGAAATACTAAGAGACTCAAGCCTAGCTTTTTTTACGGTAGAATGAAAGATGTCTGTTCCCTTACATAAACTAGCTTAAATTGTGGTCAATATTTATAAAGATAGAAAATATTTATCATCAGCAACAAGTATATATACTTGTTGCTGTCAAAATTTTACTGTTGCAGCGGGAGCTGCAACCTAGTAAAGAACGAACCACAGCCCATAGTAACAAGAAATTGAGAAACACGTTAGAAAAATTGGCTATTGAGAAAAATCGCCAAATGTAATTGATTCAGGAGTAGTAACTATTATCTCGATTATTCTTAACAATAAAATGCTATTTTGGAACCCAATTTATAGAAATTTCGAAAAATAGCCTGAAACCCCTCAAAGATAATTTCTTAAACCACTTTGGCCTGACATAATATAAAGAAAGAAAAACGAGCAAAAATGGGGTTTTTAAAGGCTAAATGAAAACATTGAAAAAACAAAACAAAGCGAATATTTCGAGGGGACAAACGAGGGGAATATTGTTGGTTTGTTCTTCGGCACTCGCATTGATTATATTTTTTCGTTTCGCGCTGAAGAAGAGAGGTGTTTGTCCCCTCCAAATATTCGCTTTGTTGTGTTTTTTCAGTACTTTCATTTGGCCTTTAAAAACCCCATTTTTGCTCGTTTTTCTTTCTTTATGAAGTCCCTCAAACATGGGGTCTGATAAAAAAAAGTATACATTAAAACCGCCATTGCCAAAAGCCATATACAAGGAAATTACAGCCCCTTGGCTTAACAACAAGAAAAATGCCTTCTTTTCATGGGTAGCACTGATAGATGTTTTCTCTTTTTTTTTTCTTTTTTTTCGTCACTGCGAGTGGGTCACTGGAATATCATAGAAAACTGTTTAAGAGCTGATTTGAAAGGAATTATTGAATAGAAGGGATGTCAGAAAAGTTTTTAGAGCTTAAGAAGCGGCCACAAATCTTAGACGGAACATTTTATATATAATCTTAGGTTGTCATGCTCTGCTCTTCAGGTTAAAAACAAAACAAAAAAATATTGCCGTTTTTATTCCATATAAAAAACTGTATTGTTTTTTGAAAGTAAGTTAAAATAATAATATAATAAAATTAACTATTTGAATAGTCTAAATTCGATTGGGAATCCGAGTGCCTTAAATAAAATATAAAAAGATGAATTGGTGAAAGTATTTGGAGAAGTCATTCCATACTTGACCGCCATCTACTTATTATTAGTTACGTTAGAAATACAAGCAATTAGAAAAATTCACAATGGGTTCAAGTCGGACAGTTTACTTAGATGCAAGAACAGATTTAAAATGGATTTAACCCAACTGCAAAGATTACTATTAAACTTTCCAATGACAAAGTCTGAAAACAGTAGCCATTAAAACACGACAACTTTGAATTTAAAAAATTACATATTACGGTAGTGTTTGAAAAATATTTTATACAAGTTCAATTGACATAATTTTTTTTCTGAATGTTTCTATGCTATATTTTAGCTATTAGCTTCTTTCAAAATTTTTAATTTGAAACTTTAACATTAAATTGGCTTCAAAACATTAGATCTTAACCAGTTGAGTCTTAAGAATAATAATTGTCAGCATCGATTTATTGACAGCATCAATGGTAAAAGCAACGTGTTTAATGAAATGCGAATACGAAAAACAGAAGATACAAAGTAATTACTTGGTGTATATCCGGCAGTGGTTCCACCTTGTGATAAAGTTGCTAATTGATACGTTGCTAAAGCTGATGCAGATGGTGGTGTTAATACTGAAGAAGGAGAATTTGCCCTAAAAAAGAAATTATTATAAATAATTTACACCTGTATGAAAATGAAGAGAGTATTCCTCTTCGAACACCTGTATGAAAATGAAGAGAAATCTACCTTTTCGATAAAGAAACATAAAGAATTTTTTTGTTAATGTGACTTCGACTTGTCATTCTTCGAGATAAAAAAGGAGGTCAGCATTGGTTTTTGTGGTAAAAAAAAAAAAAAATCATTCTGTGTCTGTTTTTCTTATTTCTATTCTTTAGAGGCAGTCTTGGACTGATGGTCTGATAAGTTTAATATCATTGCTCCCTTCATGCCTCTTTAGTTTTTAAGGATGAATCTTGGTATATCGGTGCGGTTATCTATCACGGTTTGATCCGTTTGTTGTATTAATTTCTTATCTAGATTCTCTTTTCTGTTCCATTTCCTTTTCCGTTTACTCCATGTTTTTACTCCACTGATTACCTTTTTAACGTAAGAGGGTACTAATTATTTTCACATCGCACCAGCCAAATTGTGCCCCTACCAAAGAGCTAAATGAGTAAAACATCAGGGTCTTCCAACCCAAACTAGTTGAAAAAACCCAAAATATGGTTAGAGTTATTGGTAATGAAAGCAGCCAATTCAGGGAAAGTTATGAAACCATCAAATCAGTGCATGAAATACCATCTCATTTAATATCCGACTGATCATTTGATCTTGACTAAAGGATGACAAAAAAGAACTCGCCTGGATTACTCTCCTAAAGGAGTTCTTCTAGAGCATAACTCGTGAAGAGCTAAATATCATTTTGTCTAAGAAACCGAAAGGTGTGTCTGACAATTTTTTCGAAAAAGAAAATTTAGCTTTCTAACACCCTCGAGTGGGTCATCTAGTTCAAAGAAGACCCTCTAAATCCTTAAATTTTTACACTTCTGGCAAGCCTCCAGTATTGAACTATATACTGAAAGTTTTTAAAATGTTTCCCTATTCAAATGTTATAAAACCAAATCACACAAAACTTTTTCAAATTCTTAAAAAAAGAAAAAGTAAGCAGGAATATAAAAGAAGGGGAGTCAGTTCGGAAAATCATTAGAAGAATTATAAAAGAAGACTAACATCAACAAAGAAAGAGAGCTAAAAGCTTTAGAAAGTATTTATATTTACATCCTTAAGAAAGTATATTTAAAAAAAAGACAAAACAAAAGGTCTTGAGTTTTAGGGGTATTCTGGATTCAGGATAGAAAACTAAAATAAAAAACTATCTCAAAGTATTTTAATATATTTTTAGGAAAGACATCAAAACCTAAAACTTTCATGAAAAAGTACACAAATACTGTGGGAGATGGAAAATACAATTCTGATACCTTTTTCTAATGCAGCGTACATGTTTTAGCTCAAAGAGAAGTTTAATCTTTTTTTACCAAGTGCTATTAAAACTTAGTACCAGGGAGCCAAACTTTGCTTGGTGAAAAGACTTTTCACTTTTTTTTAATCTCTTTCGCAAAACAGCTCTAATTTTATTTTATTCGCTGTAGAAATTAAAACAATCAGGTATTGGACGTCTGGGTATTTGTGATATCATTCATACAAAAAAAGTATTTCGAAAATTAATTAAGGCCCTAAACTAACTTTCCAAAGTCGTGAGCCCTTGATCTAAATTACATCAAGAAAACGGGAAAAGAATGATTATTTTATTACTAACAATTTTATTAAATGAACAATAATCAACAAGCGAAGCTTGGTCCCCTGGTACACCAATTATTACTGCAATTTTTCTGCCGCAATACATAGCGTTTAATGTGAAGCAATACAGAATCCGAGATTACTTCACAGATATCAAACCCGGAGTTTTTTCACTAAAAGCTCGAAATCAACTGGTTTGTTAATAAGAAAAAATGTTTTTTGAAGCTCCTCCAGCATATGCTCAATGCTTTCAACTCACAGATCATTTCAGTCAGTAGGCGAATTCTTAAAAAAATATTAATTGGCTGGGAGGGGAAAGCGAATTTATCAAAATTGATGACCTATCGTCGTGTTTTTATAACAACGTTTTTTCACACTGTAAACTGGTAGTATTCCAAAAATAGGCAGCGTAATCGTGCTGCCGAAGTAAATAACGATGTTGGCAAAATGTATAACACCTATGCCTTCCCAAGGCCAAAACATAATTTGCAATTTACTGAAATAAATACAAATGAACGTGCGGTGTCAGTTTAATACACATATACTGGTATTTGGTAATCAAAATGTTAATATTAATTGATATATTAAAGTTAACAAAATAAAAACATTAGTATTTTTTAAGTGCAAATTACGTTCTGGCCTTGGGAAGGCATAGGGGGTTTGAGCCCAACTTAATTTAATTTCTGCTCGTTTTCAGTTTCACTGGGTTATTTATTGTCATTTCTCTTCGTTTTGGGTTTCGTTTCTTTATCGATGCTGATTTTTGGTAGTTTCACGCTTGATAGATTATTTGATTTTATTTTTGGCCATTTTTTGTTTAATGGAGTTCTTTACTTTTCTTTGAAAAACTCATTTTGTAGAAAAAGTTTTTTAATTAATTTCGAGAAAAAATCATCGTGTCATTTTTAAGAGAAAATTTACAGATATACATATAAACAATTATTACTCATTTAACAAGATAGATAGATTAGGAATAACAATTGAAAATTCACAACCATAAACAAAATTTGGAAGTGCTGAAATTTAAATGACGAAAAAGGAAAAAGAAGGATTCATCTCTTTCTAGGTATTCTTTTACCTCACAAATCTAAGACTCAGTAAATCAATTATAAAAATCCGAAGTGTGTAAACAAAGAAAGAAATAGGAATTACGGTGGTAAAGCAGGGATGGCATTGGTAGACGTCGATGATCCTAATGTATTATATCCACTGTAACTCTGGCCATAGTAGAAAGAACTTGGTTGACTATACATTGAATATGGGGAATAATCAAGACCCTGAAAAGAAACAAAAAAGCGATAGATTAAAAAAGTACTAAACAAAAGAAAAATTACATGAACAAAATTATTTTCCAAATGATGAGTTAATCAGACGACACATAATATTATAATATTTTTTCGCTGGTACACACACATGCATGTCGCTTGATAGTGTTGATCATTTACGTACCATTTTATTCTCTACATGAGCTCGGAATTAACGCTCAGAATTAACTTACATGAGGTCGGAATTATTGAAGTTTTGATATCTCAATTCTCATGTGAGTTTCAAGTCAATGGGTGTGATTTTTAGGAATACACCTGTTCACCGCAGAATTCGACAAGGAAATCAGCGCTCTCCATACACTTTCAGTGCATGTTTATCCATCGTTCTTCCGAGCTTGTCTTCTGCTTGTTTTTCTGGATATATTAACATATCTTATTTCGGATACGCTGATGACCTGCTGCTCATTAGCTGTTCAAAGTTGGTCTAGCACAGAGTGTTGCTTGCGTACGATCTTCTCTTGAAAGAAGAGAAGTCTTCTTTCTTGAAAGAAGACTTAAGGCTTCTTTGTCACTTAAGGAGGACAAATGTGTCACTTAAGGCTGATAAATGTGGATATTTGTCGTTTAATGACAAGCTCGTTTTGGATCATTTATGCTGGCATCTTTCTGTTATTCATCTTGTTCCTAGCCTCGGATGGCTTCCAACACCTACTGGTGCGCAGGACCCTGTGCAGCAACTACTGCGTGGGGCCTGGCGTCGTGGTTATAATGTAGTGGTAGCAATGATAAAGTAATGGGAAACCCCAGCCATACACGGCTTTTTCTGTGAGGCCCCTCGCGAAGCCGCACAATGACTCACGTAATTGTAGTTCGTAACATATTTGACCCTGTTAGCGTGGAGCCCGGTGCGGTCACAACGCTTGCCACCCCCAAAGGTCGGCACTGTCTATCTGCGATTCAATTTCAGTTTTCAGGTGGAAAACTATCAGATGTTATGCTCAAATCAGAAATCGGTTATGCCAAGATTGTCACTAATCGTGTCCATTATGATAGATATGTTCTCGCGAAACTTTATCCAATGTTTTGTGATCATGCTATATCTTTTGCGTTTGGGATTTACCCTTTGTCTCATGAAAGTGATCTTAGGCTTATTAATTTTTTTTTATTTCTGGCATTGCAAGTTTCTTATTTATTTGCCACACTCTTATTCGAATAGAAGAATGATCAGTCAGTTTGGTACTACTGATAATAGGCTTTTCCGTATCGTCATTAACGAAAACTTTCCTTTAATGCTCGACTACTGGGCCCACACCGTCACCATATCCGGTCGTTGTTAATTCTAATTAAGTTAATACAATTGTGAATTTCAATGTAGTGGCATATAAGACATTGTAAAGCCATTAATTTGCTAATTTAGCAGTGTACTTTTCTTCTATTTTGTGCTCACCCTTCTTCATTATCTTCAATTTTGTAAGCAGGCTATAAATATATATTAGATAAATGTGTTGTAATATTTTTGGGTAAGAAAATCCTAAAATCTTCTTCTTGATGACGGAAAAAAAACGCATATTCATAAATGCAACGTGGATATGCAAATTTGGTGTGTTTAGAGGCAGACCAATGAACCTTCACCCACTTAATTGGGTGCAGTATAATTTCCCGAAGCTTTTCCTTACATTTATATGATTCTATCGACTGTCAAGGTAGCAACTACCTCCCACAGGTCCTGGAGGCAGTTTAAAATAGGGCAGATTTTACTTGCATTTACACAAATCTATCGGGTAAAACTAACAAAAAATTATCAGTAGTCAAGTGCAACATCGCATATCAAGATTCAGGCCTCAGCAGTTGGGCTGTCTTCCATCGACTGCAGATATCTTGAACCTAATTTATTCATAAATTGCCTTAGATGTGTATGGGTCAATCACAAGTACTGAATTCCATTCCTTAAAAGGTCGGATCTACTTACAATCCGTTTTAAAGTTTATGTTCTACTTGAGACGACATTTTGATTCAGTGAACTGCTGTTTTTTTCTGCTAATTGTCGTGAAATTTCATTCAGAAGATACAGACAACTAACCTATCCACGCGAGCAGGAATTTACTACAAGGGGGGGGGGGGGGTGGAATTTGATATATGGGTGACACCCGAAATTAGAAGTGGGGATTAAGTTAAAAAGAATTAAAAAAGAGGTTATTTCGTCTGAAAAAAGGAAATAAATGAAACAGCCGTACAAAAGATGAGAAGCTCCATCCCATTAAAGTGCCAAGATTGACCACAGTCAATATGGTGCAAAGTTTTTTAATGAATAGCCATTTCAAAAGTAAGATTATCGTAACAGATCTTCATGCCTGAATGTGCCTGAGATTATCAGTATTCTATATGTTTCAACAATTTTTATTGTTTTTTAATACTCAGACTATCAAGATCTAGCTTCGCATTTCTTTTACTTCTTAGCATCAATTTGATAAAAAGTTTCTACATGGAAGAAATCAGTTCTTGGAAGAAGGACTAATTATATATTGTGTAAGTTTATACCAGTGTAAGTATTGCAAATGCAACTCAATAAGCCTAGATTGTGGTTAATTGGTACTTACTGTTGGATTAGGATATCCTTGAGATCCTGCAGCAACAGCAGCATCTGCAGCAAACTGAGGATAGGACGGGTATGGATATGTCTGATGGCCAGGGTTTAGACCGGTTGACATAGAATATGGCAGGTACGGGCTATTGTGACTTGCTTTACAACTTTGACTTCTAACAGCTGAAAGAACAGAAAATTATTGTCATTTAAGCCTAGAGCCGACCTAGAGACTTTAGCTAAACATTTTCAGCAGTGTGATATTTCGATGCACAAGAAACTGCATGAAAAGAATTAGATCTATCGTAATCTATTCCATATTTTTACAAAAGAGATTTAGAAAATGCATATTTTTATGCATATAATAAATCCCTTCACCCCAAGTTAAAAAAAATAAAAAATAAAATAACGGATGAGAAAAGATACCAGCATGTTGTATTCAAAGACAAAGAATTACGTGACTTCGAGATACTGATAAAATCGAGGAACTGGCAAGGAGATAAAGAGATAAAATAGAGAGAGAAGAAAGGGAAAGAAAGAGACAGAAAAGTGCGAGAAACAGAATAAGACGAAAGAAAGGGAGAGAGAGAGAGAGAGAGAGAGAGAGAGAGAGAGAGAGAGAGAGAGAGAAAGAGAGAGAAAAAGAGACATGAAGACAATAGTCAAGTATGTCTGACAGGGGTATAGATCTCAAGAAAAATATCTTGACTTTATATGATTTTAAAGCACACTTTTGAATTGTGTTGTATCAGAGAGTCCGTTTGAAATGTCAGGCATATCACAACTGTGGTCTTACAGAATATGTGCGAAGGAGGAAAGAATGGGAAAAGAGGTACGTGAATTTTTATTCAAGAATCTTAATAATTAAAATGTTGTGATCAACTGAACCTAAAAATTTTGGATGCTGTATTCATTGACAGATAATCACTTTTCTGAAGATTGGGTTTACTGGAGAAATAAGGTAATAAGGTAAACAAGAGAACTGTGATGGGCTAACTTAAGACACTTTCTTGGAAATACAAGCTTACAGTATAAAATATTATTAGAGAGATATTTGAGAAGGACGATAGGGAAGAAGGAATAACGATGCCAGTTAAAAATAGGTTTAAAATTCCTTTTTGAAACATACTATTTCCTAGCAAAGTTCGATATCCGTTTTTTGGAGAATGACCATGAGAGGTCAAGAAATAAAATCGTCCCCCTAGGAGCGAAATTGCCCCTACTACACAAACGCATAGTGAGAGAATGAACTAGTTTGTGTGACCTTAACTTACCTAATTTTAATTGTAACAGACAACTTTGATACAGTGTATTTATCAGGTTACTACACTTTGCAACATTCTGATTACAGAATTCAAATATACACAGAAAGACTCTTAAATATTTTTGACCCGAGCAGGCAAATACGACAACTTTGCTAGGGATGAGATACTAGTTTCCAGCCTTTTACTGTATCAGAGTATTCATGACTTTCAAGGGGGGGGGGTATACAAATATCTCTCCTTGTTGAAAAGGCCAAATACAATAATGTTACAATCACCTGGTAATGCAGACATATAACTTTGCGTCAAAGCTCCATATGGGTTCATTATTTGACCAGTTGCGTAGAAGTTTGCAGCCGCTGTTTGCATATACGACGCTTGACTACCATACGTAGAACTAAAAAAAAGAAGAAATTACACACCAAAACTGTGATTTGTAAGTCAACAAATTCAGCATGGTGAGAATGTGTAATATAACATGGTAAAACAAAACATTAAGTAATACATTCTGCATTTTTAGAATATTAGGGTACTTGGGAATTAATGAGCTAAATATATTTTATTGTTAAGTATTAATCAGATTCCAGTCTTTCTGTATTTTCTGAACCGTGAAAGCAATAAAAACAAAATAGTCAGGGCCGTACGCAGGATTGTTTTCGAGGGGAGGGGACAATAATAAAAAAAAATACATATTTACTTAATTTTTTAAATAAGAAGCACCCCGAGATTAGGATTTCAGGGGGAGGGCCCGAAGCGTGACCTGTATACATCCATGAGCAAAGCTTTTCCAAATATATCGATAATTTTATTAGTTTATACATTATTAGTTAGACTTCACACGTGAATTTTTCGTTTATAACTAAAAGATGCCATTTTTTTATGTATTTTGAATGTCATATTCGAACATAGTACGCACGAAACGAAACGACAATTCTAAGTAATATTTTATGACAAGGAAGAACAAAGGACAATATCTGTTTAATTATGGCCCATTTCTAGGCTAAGGAAAGTAAAAATAAGCTCAAGGTATTTTACCAGGTATTTTTCAGGTATGTTTCAGGTATATTTTAGGTATTCTTTAAGGTATTCATCGTTTTTGGCATGTCACAAACAAAATCTAATTTCGCTCCATTCATAGGAAAATCTAGAGCATTTTAAGCCGTGGTTTAAAATATACTAACTTGAAGATCTGTTTATTTATTTATTCTGTTCTCGAACAAAATTTTGGCAGTCTAAATTAACGTTTAAAAAAAAAGAAAAAAAGGGCAAATCAGAAAGAATGAAAAAAAAACTGCTATGACTCATGAATGTATTTCTTTTACCTAAGATCGGTAGAAGTATCTTAAGTAATGCCATAAAGATCAAATAGTAAAGTAGGATTCACCTGATTTTAGGCCTTCGCCAAAAACTTATTTGTAAACCCTAAGATTCATTGTGAATGTTGGATCGTTTTAATTATCTATGAAAAACTCATATATTAGCCTGTACAGCAGGAATATAGTAGAGTAGCAAAATGTTCAGCGGACTGCTAAGATTTTTAAGACTAATGTCATCTTAATTTGGAACACCTTTGTTTGTAAATGGAGTTTCACAAAAACAAGCAGCTAAGATAGTAAATTTCAAGAATTTCCTACTTACATGAACTTACTCATTGGATATTTAATCACTAATATTCAACCTGATATTGTCAATTGCTTGCAGAAAGAAGTAGCGTCCAGTATAGGCCAAGCAATTGCAGGGTCGGATCTAGAGCGAAATCTTGGGCGGGGTGCAATGTGACAAGGGTGCTAATAAGCAAAATATTGGGGGGGGGGAATGTGACAAGGGTGCCAATAAGCAAAATATTGGAATGGGGGCAATGTGACAAGGGCGCCAACAACTGACCAAATTGACAAATTTATTGTAAAAGAGTGAAAAAAATAAAAATAAAAACAAGGAACGAGGGCACCAGAAAAAATCATGGGGTCAAAATGAAAAGTGCAACACTGTTATCACCATGGTAGAAAAACATGTAGAGGACAATTACAT
The DNA here is from genome assembly GCF_049724085.1 of Artemia sp. Qi Xiang Cuo. Classification (NCBI taxonomy): domain Eukaryota; kingdom Metazoa; phylum Arthropoda; class Branchiopoda; order Anostraca; family Artemiidae; genus Artemia; species Artemia sp. Qi Xiang Cuo. Next base: position 26,397,092 of record NC_142807.1, on the reverse strand, counting down.
GTCCCCGCCTTCAACAACAAGGAAAATCCCTTTTTTGCATGGGAAGTAGTGTCTCTTTTTTTCTTCTTTTTTTGGCCGCTATTGGGGCACTGGAATATCATCCAGTAACTCATACAGCTCTATTCTAGTCTCTTGAAAATCGTGCCAAAAGAGAGACTCCTTCAGTAACTTCCCATTCATTTTGAACTGGCAGCTACAGTAGCTATACCATCATTCTACAAGTGATTTCTGATCTCTATCAGAGTCAAGGCGACGCAAGTAACTCTTCACAACGTCACTCACAATGATGAACTTCACTAGGGAATTGTAAACGTTGTCAAATTGCATCATTTGGCGATCGCCACGGTTACCGGCATATCACTCTTGATGTATCATTCCTGCGCAGCCACGAATCTTAGATATGCACCATGTCTATTTTCTGTCTTATTTTCACTGTATTTGTTTGTATGACAGAAAAGTTTTGTAATTATTTGTGGTTACTATTGATACCGACGGTGCAAAATGTCATTGAAACATGACTACCTTACAGTCATAAATATGAATTTGCTTATGAGCCTCGTAGCACCAGACACAGATAATCTTTAGTTAATATAATACCTTATGAGTTGCTGAAAACCAAAAGCATTCAGCTATCATCAAGTCTGAAGCTGCCTCCACAATAGCTGTATTATTGTCAAGGCAGGTTCTTAATAAAATGACCAATAATATTTGAAGTTTGAGATCAAGATTTGCAATTATTGCGTTAGTTATATTATTAATATAGTAATTTCTGTGAAAACCCATCGAATAAAACAAGTATAGAATAAAAATTACAAAAAAGACGAAGAGAAGAAAACAAGGACAAGGGAACAAAAATAAAAAATTAGCAATAAAAGCACAATAACTTCTGGAAAAAGAAACGAACAGAAAACTGAGAAAAAAAAAACAAGCGGAAAACTTGAACTATAGCAGATTTGGCCATTCATGTTATGGAACTGTAGGTTTAGTTTTTCGCCGGTGAATAAGTTTTCAGCTGCTAAATTTGGGTCATCTAGGTTTTAAAACAGAACAAGGGAGCTATTTCAAGTCTATGGTGACAATTTGTAAGTTTCTTTTTGCAAATCGGAAGAACAAAGAGGAGATTTTACACTTTCTAGGCTTTGCCAGAAGATTCCAGAACAGGATTGCCACAACAGTCAGTTCCTAAAGTGCTAAAAATTGCCCAGATTTTTCGTGCTACACAGCGATTTTCGGTGCTATAATAAAAAAAACCCACTGAAATAGTGCTTTAATAGCACTTTTGTGCTATTTTTGCAATGTTTTAGTAGCCCTGAGGAAGTGCTACAGTGCTACACAAAATAAAATGGTGCTAAAAGCGGGCAACCTTGTTCCAGAATGAAAATGCGTATAATATATGTAACGGAGCAATAGCGTTTAGAGCTTTGGGAACTTGCATCCCTAATATGTGAAAAGCAAGCAGTTTGATATCTTGAGACAGTATAATCTAAATGTGTTTTGGAATGCTAGAATATGCATTCTATAATACGCATACTATATAGTCATAAAATGCACAGCATTGCAACAGCTAGTCTTACTCGCAATATTATTGACCGGTTATTTTTTAGAGCAATGTTGCCAATCTAAGTGTAACTTTATAGCTAAAACTAAAACAAACTGATGTAAAATACCAAATTCCGGAAATTACTCTAAGACAAGTGACAATTACTCTAAGACAAGCTCCGATCATTTATAATTGTGACGTTTACCATACGATTGAAGTTTACATGAAAAAAAAACTCCTGAAAACTGAAAAAAAGTGCAAAATACATTAATTCTTGTTCTCCCATATGGTCACATTGTTTAGAGTTCGTTTAAAAATATACTGGAAGATAAACTGAATATTCACTTTAATATATATTTTCATTCATATACATACAGCAAATTTATGTATGGCATCTAATATAATAGTCTATGCAATTCTGAAAGTGTAGGAAATATTAAAAAAAATAATATCCATAGATGACCAAGTGAAACAATTTCCACTGAAATGAAATTCCCGAAAATAGAGGCAGTCACGATGCAGACTTCGTCTGCAAAAGGACAAATCTGCCATCAACTTGCAGTTAATAATTTTATTTTATTTCGTTTGAATGAATTCATCCTCTCTCATCATTTTATTTATCAGTCCTGGTTGAACTTCGTTGAAGTAAGGATGCTGGGGCTGTTTTAAAAGTTTTTAAGAGCATTTTTAGTTTTAAATTCGTATTTTAATGTAAGTTGTTTATATACATATATTTTTTCTTTAATGTTGTGCTGAAGACGGCCTTTGGACATAGGGCCGAAATATTCACCGATTTAAATTGCACGATCTTGGAAAAAAATTTCCCTATTGTTTTTAAGTTGTGTTTGTTTGATATGGAAAGGCAGTGTGGTCTTCGTCAATATTTAAATCTGCCATCAACAAATTATTATTTTCAAGTACTGTTGGATCATCACAATGTTATAAATAAATAAAGAAGACATTGGAACCTACCTGGCATAATACGGAGAATTGTAAGAAATTCCGTCGGTAGAAATTCCATACGGGGACCCGCTGTGAGGCCCCATGGCTGCAGGTACGTTTCCCGATGTGACCAGGTCAGAGGAAGGCAGAGAATGACCTTCATTCTTTAAACCTGAATAAGTAAAATAGTCTAAAACTAGATTCTTTATGTCCTAACTGGAAAAGCTACCTAATGAGCTTCGCTCTAATTCAAGAAAGGGACAGGGTATGATAGTTACAGTTTAGCTTATTCATAAACACAAACAAATTTAAAGAAGTTTAGGAAGGAAAAGAATAAGAAAAATAATGGCAGGAAAACATAGGTCATCTCAGAAAATGAACTAATATTATATACCTCACCAAGAATTTATAATTTGAATTAAAGCTGTCCAGATATTCGGAAAAATTAGATTTTTGGGGGGGCGGGGGGATATGCACTGAGTTACCCCGTGCACGTCCCTGTGCATAAATTAAAACGTGTTTCATAAATTGGTAAAGTTCAACCTGCCTGCTGCATCGTTAAGGTCAAACATGAAATCCATATAGTTATTTTGTCAGTATATAGTTATTTGACGCTTTGTAGATAGTTGTATCGATGCGAAGGAGAAAAAGAGAAGAGAAAGAAGAGAAGACAAGCTATAATACGTTAAGTACGAGGAAGAGTCACTTTCTTTACATCCTTTTTTAATTCCTTTCCCGCATAATATACTATCTGTACGTTTCCTTTGCTTTTATTAGCGCTTTCTATGATGTTGCCTCTCTTAATTCTGCCTTTGTTTGTGCAGGAATGTTAGTTTCCAAAGGATGCTGTATTTTTTCTTCTTTTTGTTAGCGTTACAATATTCCTTTTCTGGGAATATTCTGATTGCGTTAGCAGAAAAGATTGAAAACAATTAATAAATCATAATACATTGAAAATAGTAATAAATTTGAGAAGCAATAATAGAAGAAGTACTTCGTGTTTGAAAATAAATTTTGGTTATTTTTCGCATGGGAATAAAACCTAGAAAAAACAACCTTCCAAATAATGTACTGCAGGGACATTTGGGCGGCCTTCAAGACTTAGACTAAATATAAGCGATAGAAATTGCCATATGATAAATAATTAAAGACGAGAAAGTTTATCAGTGAGTTTCATTAGAGAGGTGAGAATCTCATTCCTTGTTGGAAATCTGGAAGGCAAAAAAATTCTAGCCAGAAAAAGTCAAGATTTTTTTCCAAACTAATATCCATAGTAGCCCTTCATTTTGTTTTGACACTGTGTATGTTTAGGGACGGATATGGTACCGTACGACAGTCTGAACTTTCAAACTGGTAGGCTATAACTATAGATATTCGATATTCCTTAGGCAATAAGGTAGCTTAGGATTTTCGCTCGAAAATTTCTGTTTTGCAGCACAAAATAGCAGAAATTGGCAGTTGGCAAAATCAAGGTATGAAACTAACAGGCTGTATACAGCTTGTCAATGACTATACCTATTCCCCTTTACAGAATTTTTGCTCCATAGTTCGAAGCCTGTTCGAACTTAAGATCTTCATTTGCAGCAAAAATGGCAGATATCGGCCCTTTACTCCGCTAAAATCTCTTACGTTGCTTAAAAAGGCTACTAGTAATTTCAATGGATATGAATGACCCCTCTCCCAATATTCTTCGAACGCCGATGTATAGAAGCTGCGTGTATAAAAAGCCTGAAACCTCCGTGTTAGGGTTCTTAGACATGTTGAATACGGAGGTGTAATTTTCTTCAAGATCATTCTCCTTTTGCTTTTTCTTCCCTCTTTCTAAAAGTACTTCAATTTTCTCAGGGTCTTAATTTTTATCAATAACTGCAAAATTTATGAATTTTATGTATATGGAATCACCATATAAGAGAAGATTCTTTTGATGCACAAATTGTTATCAAAACTCTGTGTCTTAGAGTTTTGGTTATTATTGGCAAGGGTAGCTCTTAACTTACAATTTGTTGCCACAAACTGTTTGATTTGAAAAAATTTTGCTCTTTAATGTAGTACAGAATGTATTTTTTATATTTTAATATAAAACAGTTTTAATGTAATCATTAAAAATTCAATGAAATTCAAAAACGAGCATTCTGATCGTCTGTTTTTTCAAGACATCGTATAAAACCTCATTATCAAACAGTAGAAATAAGGAATCTTCAAAAAAATTCACCCACGCTTTAAGCCATTTTTTATTATAAAATATTGAAAAGAATAAATTCGATTTCTTACTTGAATAGTTTGACAAGCATATCCAGCTGGGCTGTATCAAAAATTAGGTTGGGGGGGGGGCGGGGTTACTCTCGAGATTTTATTCTAAAGGGGAAATATCTTTTGGCTTTCTTAGTATGTATTTCTTTTTTGTACAATTAAAACGGACTAATCGTTAGCAAAATACAAGAATTACCTATAGAATTTAAGACGATTTTTTTTTGTATTATGGATGTCCTCAGGAATGAATTGCTACAAAGCAAGAACTAAATTAATTTGCCTATCGGTATCTCTGACAAAAAATTTTAGTTAAGCATTATAAGATATCAAATTACGCAACTAACATTCATTTTTCGAACATTCAGCATTTCTTGAAAGATGAGTTATAGCAAAAAACTGCGAGTAAAGCGAAAAAGCGGCAAGCAGGAAACATTATTGACGAGATTTCAAAGTTGGACGCGAGTGCATTAATTGGAAGATGCTATATAAAATGCTGAACAACTTAATTCATGTCTTGTTTAGGTAGATAGGTAGATACGTACTTTACTTCGTGATTAAAAAAGAGTAAGGTATTTCGAAAAAAGAAGAAAAAACACAAAGTCTACAGACATAGGATTAAAACAGACAAACACAATAAAACTACTACTACTAACAACTCACAGCAGCACCAGGACGCCTGAGGCCAACACAGGCCAAGACAAAAGTGTGAAATAAACTCACAAACAGCAAAAATTGCATATTAAAAAAAACAATTAAAAATTGAGTCTTTTTCAGTATCTAAACAAACCATCTATTTACAAGAAATTTAACTTTATTATCTCTGATAATTATTACAGTCGATAATAATATGTACTAAGACAAACGGCTTATCAAACGACTCAAAGACTCAAATGACTTATTTAATACGATACACTCTATACAAAATATATAACAATCAAATAGAAAATGAATATAAATTTCAGTTATACAATAATAAACATAAAGGAGAATAGGTCCCCCCCCCCCAAAAAAAAGTATTTTGTACTTAAAGTCAGACTTTTAAGAACAGTATAAAATACAAAAACAGGTATTATTATCGTAAAACAAAAGAAAAGTAACATGACAAAAAATTACAACTAGTCTGATTTTAGATAGAGATAAGAAAAAATTTACGAACTTATTCCGTAAGTATGTTTAATATTTATCTTCTTATTTCTATCGATCAATATCTTTTAGTTGCCTAATAAATATGTGAAATTTCTTCTAAGTATTGCCCATTTTTAGCAAGGGTCTGGAGCCTACTTGCCTCCGGCAGCACCTATATCAATCCGACAGTTCATATCAATACTTATAAAATCCTAGTCAAAGGAAAAATTATAATATTTTGAACGAAAAATTATACTTTTTAGAACTGTAGGAAATACAAAAACTGGTAGTATTATTGCAAAACAAAACAAAAGTAACAGGGCAAAAAATTGTAACAACTGGAGCGCATAATTGCAGATTTGTATTTAGGAGAATTGGTTGAAAAATTTGGTTAATTTTCGAATTTATTCCGTAAGTATGTTTAACATTTATTTTCTTATTTCTATCAATCAGTATTTTTTAGTTTCCGAATAAATGTCAATCTCTATATCAAGGAACTGATTTACGAAAATAAACCTTACGAAGACAAGAAATAAACAAAAGATGAAGACAAACAAACAATCGGTCTTGTCGAAAGTAGCATCAGTCCGACACGACTCAATAAATTTACACATAAGATACAAAAAATTACAAATTTAAATTATCAAGACATTTTAGAAAGCAACGGTCTTGGTTCGTTCTTGGTGATGACGATAAATTATCATAAAATTCAAACGTTTATAACTAATCTTCATGTTTTGAACGCCAACAAAATCAAAGTGAAATGGTTGCTCTGTCCAGATAAAAATTGTTTTTATTGCTTTTTTGTTGAAAATTAATGTCACAATCTAGCAACAGCATCCTTGCTGCCATAGCACCGGGGCTAATATGTTATTATTAAATTGCATTTACCAACTCAAGTTATTTTCCACAAGCATTTTCTATTTAAATGAATATTTATCAACAAAGAATCTTTCCACTGTAAAAAAGGTTTTATTTTTAGGGAAGCCAACCACAAATCAGGAAAAATTAACATGAACTTGGCAATCGCTCTTTAAGACTTTGCTGAGAAGATCAGTGGCCAGCTCAGTAAAATTCTATTTTGCAATCCTCTTCTTCAATTCATGTGCATTTATTTTGACTGTAACAATTCAAAGCTATTGCTTTTAGAATTGGGTGTCGTTGCTTTCTTAACGAATGAAAAAACAGACAATTTTTTGAAATTGCAGAATACAAGATGTCCATCACTTGATACTTGGCGGCTAACTCTTTGTTGCTCTTTATTCGATTACACCGATTAGAGTAGGAGGGAATTTGCCCTTTTGGATCTTTTTAGCCCTCTAGATTTCTAAAAATACGTCTTTGGTATTTTTATTGATAAACAATCTTTTTGGTATTTTTACTAGAAGTAAGAGAAAAAAGAAAAAATTGTCCTCCCTAGATTTCGGGAAATATATTTTGCACTTAACATATTAATAAATAAAAAGGGGAGAGAAATAGATATGAAGAGAGAGTGATAGGAGAAGCGAAAGAGGAATAGAGAGAAAGAAGGAGAGAAAGAGGGGTTTAGAGGGAAAGAAAGGGGGAGGCTGGGAAAGATACAAAAAACTAAAAAATCTGGATGCACATTAACAAAAACAAATCTATAAAATAGACGCCTACCGTTTGTTGATTCTGACCAAGTGGGAAAACCAGAGGCTTCTATAGTCGCCATTGATCTTAAATTATCGTTGTCATCATGGGTGCTTCCTTGACCTCCCCTTTGATCAGAGACGTCTTCACATGACCTAGATTGACTGCCAGGGCTCGAAGATAAATTGCTCGTGTTGTTGTTGTCTAGAAGCCTAAAAAGGAGTAAAATATTTGTCTGACAAGTCTAAGACGCAATTTAGTTCACCTACAAACGATTTCAAGAAAAACTGTGGTAGTTCCTCTATACAGGAAAGTTGAACTTGACACGCTAAATCAATTGGTCAGATTCATTTTCCCACATTGCATTTGATCAAATGCACTATGACTCCTTTCTTCAAATGCTTAAACAGTTGGAGTTCGGCACCTTTACTGTTATTTTTGCCTTATCTTGGAGTCCCTGCACATAAACTGTTCGTAATGCAAATAGAAAACCCACATTTTCTCGCATCACATTTCGTGAAATGCACTATGACTCCATTCTTCAAATCCTTAAACAGTTGAAGTTCGGCACCTTTACTGTTATTTTTGCCTTATCTTTGAGTCCCTGCACATCAACTGTTAGTAATGCAAATAGAAAACCCACATTTTCTAGCATCACATTTTCCCTCATCACATTTCGTGAATTGCACTATGATTCCTTTCTTCAAATGCTTAAACAGTTGAAGTTTGGCACCATTACTGTTATTTTTGCCTTATCTTGGTGTCACTGCACATCAACGGTTCTTAATGCAAATAGAAAACCCACATTTTCTCGCATCACATTTTCTCGCATCACATTTCGTGAAATGCACTATGATTCCTTTCTTCAAATGCTCAAACAGTTGAAGTTTGGCACCTTTACTGTTATTTTTGCCTTATCTTGGAGTCCCTGCACATCAACTGTTCGTAATGCAAATAGAAAACCCACATTTTCTCGCATCACATTTCGTGAAATGCGCTATGACTCCTTTCTTCAAATGCTTAAACAGTTGAAGTTCGGCACCTTTACTGTTATTTTTGCCTTATCTTGGAGTCCCTGCAAATCAACTTTTCGTAATCCAAATAGAAAACCCACATTTTCTCGCATCACATTTCGTTAAATGCACTATGACTCCTTTCTTCAAATCCTTAAACAGTTGAAGTTCGGCACCTTTACTGTTATTTTTGCCTTATCTTGGAGTCCCTGCACATCAACTGTTCGTAATACAAATAGAAAACCCACATTTTCTCGCATCACATTTCGTGAAATGCACTATGACTCCTTTCTTCAAATCCTTAAACAGTTGAAGTTCGGCACCTTTACTGTTATTTTTGCCTTATCTTGGAGTCCCTGCACATCAACTGTTCGTAATTCAAATAGAAAACCCACATTTTCTCGCATCACATTTTATCGCATCACATTTCGTGAAATGCACTATGACTCCTTTCTTCAAATGCTTAAACAGTTGGAGTTCGGCACCTTTACTGTTATTTTTGCCTTATCTTGGAGTCCCTGCACATCAACTGTTCGTAATGCAAATAGAAAACCCACATTTTCCCGCATCACATTTCGAGAAATGAACTATGATTCCTTTCTTCAAATGCTTAAACAGTTGGAGTTCGGAACCATTACTGTTATTTGTGCCATATCTTTGTGTCCCTGCACATCAACTGTTGGTAATGCAAATAGAAAACCCACATTTTCTTGCATCACATTTTATCGCATCACATTTCGTGAAATGCACTCTGACTCCTTTCTTCAAATGCTCAAAAAGTTGGAGTTCGGCACATTTACTGTTATTTTTTCCTTATCTTGGAGTCACTGCACATCAACTTTTCGTAATGCAAATAGAAAACCCACATTTTCTCGCATCACATTTCGTGAAATGCACTATGACTCCTTTCTTCAAATCATTAAACAGTTGAAGTTCGGCACCTTTACTGTTATTTTTGCCTTATCTTGGAGTCCCTGCACATCAACTTTTCGTAATGCAAATAGAAAACCCACATTTTCTCGCATCACATTTCGTGAAATGCACTATGACTCCTTTCTTCAATTCCTTAAACAGTTGAAGTTTTGCACCTTTACTGTTATTTTTGCCTTATCTTGGAGTCCCTGTAAATCAACTGTTGGTAATGCAAATAGAAAACCCACATTTTCTCGCATCACATTTAATCACATCACATTTCGTGAAATGCACTATGAATCCTTTCTTCAAATGCTCAAACAGTTGTAGTTCGGCACCTTTACTGTTATTTTTGCCTGATCTTGGTGTCCCTGCACATCAACTGTTCGTAATGCAAATAGAAAACCCACATTTTCTCGCATCACATTTCGTGAAATGCACTATGATTCCTTTCTTCAAATGCTTAAACAGTTGAAGTTCGGCACCTTTACTGTTATTTTTGCCCTATCTTGGAGTCCCTGCACATCAACTGTTCGTAATGCAAATAGAAAACCCACATTTTCTCGCATCACATTTTCCTGCATCACATTTCGTGACATGCACTATGATTCCTTTCTTCAAATGCTTAAACAGTTGAAGTTTGGCACCATTACTGTTATTTTTTAATGATCTTGGAGTCCCTGCACATCAACTGTTGGTAATGCAAATAGAAAACCCACATTTTCTCGCATCACATTTCGTGAAATTCACTATGATTCCTTTCTTCAAATGCTTAAACAGTTGAAGTTTGGCACCTGTACTGTTATTTTTGCCCTATCTTGGAGTCTCTGCACATCAACTGTTGGTAATGCAAATAGAAAACCCACATTGTCTAGCATCACATTGTATCGCATCACATTTCGTTATCTTCACTATGACTCCTTTCTTCAATTGCTTAAACAGTTGGAGTTTGGCACCTTTACTGTTATTTTTGCCCTATCTTGGAGTCCCTGTACATCAACTGTTCGTAATGAAAATAGAAAACCCAAATTTTCTCTCATCACATTTTATCTCATCACAGTTCTTGAAATGCACTATGACTACATTCTTCAAATGCTGAAACAGTTGAAGTTTGGCACAATGACTGTTATTTTTGCCTTATCTTGGAGTCCCTGCACATCAACTGTTCGTAATGCAAATAGAAAACCCACATTTTCTTGCATCACATTTTATCTCATCACATGTCGTGAAATGCACTATGACTCCTTTCTTCAAATCCTTAAACAGTTGGAGTTCGGCACCTTTACTGTTATTTTTGCCTTATCTTGGTGTCCCTGTACATCAACTGTTCGTAATGCAAAAAGAAAACCCACATTTTCTCGCATCACATTTCGTGAAATGAACTATGTCTACTTTCTTCAAATGCTAAATCAGTTGAAGTTCGGCACCTTTACTGTTATTTTTGCCTTATCTTGGAGTCCCTGCACATCAACTGTTCGTAATGCAAATAGAAAACCCACATTTTCTCGCATCACATTTCGTGAAATGCACTATGATTCCTTTCTTCAAATGCTTAAACAGTTGAAGTTCGGCACCTTTACTGTTATTTTTGCCTTATCTTGGAGTCTCTGCACATCAACTGTTCGTAATGCAAATAGAAAACCCACATTTTCTCGCATCACATTTTCCCGCATCACATTTCGTGAAATGCACTATGACTCCTTTCTTCAAATGCTTAAACAGTTGAAGTTCGGCACATTTACTGTTATTTTTGCCTTATCTTGGAGTCCCTGCACATCAACTGTTAGTAATGCAAATAGAAAACCCACATTTTCTCGCATCACATTTCGTGAAATGCACTATGATTCCTTTCTTCAAATGCTTAAACAGTTGAAGTTCGGCACCTTTACTGTTATTTTTGCCTTATCTTGGAGTCACTGCACATCAACTGTTCGTAATGCAAATAGAAAACCCACATTTTCTCGCATCACATTTTCTCGCATCACATTTCGTGAAATGCACTATGACTCCTTTCTTCAAATGCTCAAACAGTTGAAGTTCTTCACCTTTACTGTTATTTTTGCCTTATCATGGAGTCCCTGCAAATCAACTGTTCGTAATGCAAATAGAAAACACACATTTTCTCGCATCACATTTCGTGAAATGCACTATGACTCCTTTCTTCAAATCCTTAAACAGTTGAAGTTCGGCACCTTTACTGTTATTTTTGGCTTATCTTGGAGTCCCTGCACATCAACTGTTCGTAATGCATATATAATAACCACATTTTCTCTCATCACATTTCGTGAAATGCACTATGATTCCTTTCTTCAAATGCTTAAACAGTTGAAGTTCGGCACCTTTACTGTTATTTTTGCCTTATCTTGGAGTCACTGCACATCAACTGTTCGTAATGCAAATAGAAAACCCACATTTTCTCGCATCACATTTTCCCGCATCACATGTCGTGAAATGCACTCTGATTCCTTTCTTCAAATGCTTAAACAGTTGTAGTTCGGCACATATACTGTTATTTTTGCCTTATCTTGGAGTCCCTGTACATCAACTGTTAGTAATGCAAATAGAAAACCCACATTTTCTCGCATCACATTTCGTGAAATGCACTATGATTCCTTTCTTCAAATGCTTAAACAGTTGAAGTTCGGCACCTTTACTGTTATTTTTGCCTTATCTTGGAGTCCCTGCACATCAACTGTTCGTAATGCAAATAGAAAACCCACATTTTCTCGCATCACATTTCGTGAAATGCACTATGACTCCTTTCTTCAAATGCTTAAACAGTTGTAGTTCGGCACCTTTACTGTTATTTTTGCCTTATCTTGGAGTCCCTGCACATCAACTGTTCGTAATGCAAATAGAAAACCCACATTTTCTCGCATCACATTTCGTGAAATGCACTATGACTCCTTTCTTCAAATGCTTAAACAGTTGAAGTTCGGCACCTTTACTGTTATTATTGACTTATCTTGGAGTCCCTGCACATCAACTGTTCGTAATGCAAATAGAAAACCCACATTTTCTCGCATCACATTTCGTGAAATGCACTATGATTCCTTTCTTCAAATGCTTAAACATTTGAAGTTCGGCACCTTTACTGTTATTATTGCCTTATCTTGGTGTCCCTGAACATCAACTTTTATTAATTCAAATAGAATAAACCCCTGTTCTCGCATCACATTTATAGTAATGAAATATGTTTACTTACTTCAAATGCTAAATCATATGAAGTTAGGCACCTGAAATGTTATTTTTGCCTTATCTTGGAGTCCCTGCACATCAACTGTTCGTAATGCAAATAGAATACCCACATTTTCTAGCATCACATTTTACCGCATCACATTTCGTGAAATGCACTATGACTCCTTTCTTCAAATGCTTAAACAGTTGGAGTTCGGCACAAATACTGTTATTTTTGCCTTATCTTGGAGTCCCTGCAAATCAACTGTTCGTAATGCAAATAGAACAACCACATTTTCTCGCATCACATTTCGTGAAATGCACTATGACTCCTTTCTTCAAATCCTTAAACAGTTGAAGTTCGGCACCTTTACTGTTATTTTTGCCCTATCTTGGAGTCCCTGCACATCAACTTTTCGTAATGCAAATAGAAAACCCACATTTTCTCGCATCACATTTCGTGAAATGCACTATCACTCCTTTCTTCAAATCCTTAAACAGTTGAAGTTCGGCACCTTTACTGTTATTTTTGCCCTATCTTGGAGTCCCTGCACATCAACTGTTCGTACTGCAAATAGAATACCCACATTTTCTCGCATCACATTTCGTGAAATGCTCTATGACTCCTTTCTTCAAATGCTTAAACAGTTGAAGTTCGGCACATTTACTGTTATTTTTGCCTTATCTTGGAGTCCCTGCAAATCAACTGTTCGTAATGCAAATAGAAAACCCACATTTTCTCGCATCACATTTAGTGAAATGCACTATGACTCCTTTCTTCAAATGCTTAAACAGTTGAAGTTCGGCACCTTTACTGTTATTTTTGCCTTATCTTGGAGTCCCTGCACATCAACTGTTCGTAATGCAAATAGAAAACCCACATTTTCTCGCATCACATTTCGTGAAATGCGCTATGACTCCTTTCTTCATATGCTTAAACAGTTGAAGTTCGGCACCTTTACTGTTATTTTTGCCTTATCTTGGAGTCCCTGCACATCAACTGTTCGTAATGCAAATAGAAAACCCACATTTTCTCGCATCACATTTCGTGAAATGCGCTATGACTCCTTTCTTCAAATCCTTAAACAGTTGAAGTTCGGCACCTTTACTGTTATTTTTGCCTTATCTTGGAGTCCCTGCACATCAACTGTTCGTAATGCAAATAGAAAACCCACATTTTCTCGCATCACATTTGTTCGTAATGCAAATAGAAAACCCACATTTTCTCGCATCACATTTTACCGCATCACATTTCGTGAAATGCACTATGACTCCTTTCTTCAAATGCTCAAACAGTTGTTCGGCCGCATTGCAAATAGAAAACCCAAAATGTTTTTTTTTTTCACTATCCTTTAAAACTTGTGGTTTGCAACATACCGACTATTTAATCATCCCAACCGAATTTAAAGCAACCCAAATAAATTCACTAAAAAATTGCCCCAATTCTTAAAAATTATGTTTTTAATAAAATACAAATATTACAGTATAAATCTATAAATCTAGTGTGACAGATTTTTTTTTATTTTATCAATTTCATGCTTAACAGCAATAATTGCCGTTAGTGACCGCAAAAACAGAGTAAAAACCTAAACAGGACTTGACTATTTCTCATATATTTTATAAAACAGAAAGTGAAGTATGACAGTAAAGCTATTAACTCTTTAGAGTTATATAAACAAAACACAACGGTAGATAAAGAAATACTATACGAAAAGAAAAATTGGGCAAAGTAAGGCAAGTATGTTTGCAATTCTATTCCGGTTCACTTTATAAGAGTAAGTTAACAATATATTGCTAGTTCAATTGCTAGTTGTAGCCTATTGTAATTTCTTTTAAACCCATCAGAAACAAACCAGGTATAGCAATGAAAACTAGTAAGAGCCAAATGAAAGGTAGAAATAGTGGAGTTTACCCCCCCCCCCTAGCCCCCCTTTAAGTGCTACAGTATATTCAGCTTAGAGTAATTGGAATTAGCAAAAAAAAAAAATTGAAATATAAAACAGACGACAATATTCCTATAGATATTTATATAAAGGTGTGGTAACAAGGAAAATACCACACCACCCATAATTTGGTGACCCCCAAAAAATAAACATATGTAACAATAAGAAAAGACACGGAAGGGGGAAACATACCTGAATTATAGATTATACCTGAAATTTAGCTAAACTGAGAACTTTATCTTAGAGGTCTCAGCCCTCCTGATGAAGAAGAAAGAATGGTAGCCTCGACCCTTTAGTTTGGCTTGACAAGGAAAGTTGTAGATTTTTGCTTTTGCATGCTTGCTTCATTTTTCCTAGGGATGATCAGTAGGGACAGGAGAAAGGGAAGGGGCTATTTAAGTAGAAATTCTATTTTTAGTGCAAAAAGTCTAGTTCAAAACGACAGAGTCACTTTCAGCCACTGTGTGCTAAATAAACACAATTCCCCCCCCCCCCCCAAAAGGCCAACTTTCCCCAAAAAAAGATTTCTAAGATAGTCAATCAGTTCAAAAGTATAAAAACTAATGTCAAATTTTAGTCTCGAATGACATCCTGTCACCAAGTGGTGTATTTAGTCTCAGCCTTTAACCAATCATTATGACAATAAACCCCACTAAAATAGTACTGCCAAATGACTTGTCATAGGCAGCGCAATCGCGCTGCCTAAGTAAAGAGCGATGTAGGCACAATGTATTATTATTTGTTTTTTTGGTCTTAGACTAGGGCACGTCGCATCGAAGGAGCTGTCGTAGAAACTTCGAAAAGGACTTAATCGATTGGAGATAGGCGTAGTGCCCTTTTTAATATTAGAAAGTGATTGGAAGGCAACTAACCCCCCTCCCGAGCCCACAATTTCCCCAAACACATCCAATACAAATTTTAAGATAGCCATTTTGTTCTACGTATAGTTGAAAGGTCCGGAAATAATGTCTTTAAGGGTGACACCCCCCACATCCTTTAGGGCAAGGGTTGTAAGTTATACCCCGGGGGCATATAAGGTTTATATAGAAAGAGTGATCGTAAAAACTTCGGAGGGGGCTCATTGGATTGGTAATCAGAAATTATAGTGCCTTTTTAAGATTCAGGGTGATCGCAGGGTGGATACCACCCCTACCCCACCCCTCGTATTTTCCAAAAGTACATCTGAAAGAAATTTTGAGATGACCATTTGTTGTCGTAGAAACTTCGAAAAGGCTCATTTGATTGGAAAGTGAAAGGGCTAGTGCCCTTTTTGATAGTCAAAAGTGAATGGAGGGCAACAAGCCCCCCCCACGCCAATCGATTCACAAAACACATCTATTCAATATTTTGAAATAGCCATTTTTTTCAGCGTAGTTGAAATCTCTGGAAATTATGTCTTCGAGGATGACACCCCCCCCCCAACCGTCAGCGCAAGGGTTGTAAGTTATGCCCCGAGGGCATATAAGATTTATATGGAAATCGTGATCGCAAAACCTCCGGATGGGGCTCATTTGATTGGAAATCAGATGTTCTAGTGCTCTTCTTATGAGTCAAAGTGATCGGAGGGCAGCCCCCCCTCTCCACGTCGTATCTTCCACAAATGCATCTGATATAAATTCTGAAATAGTCATTTGTTCAAAAATGGTCCAATATAATAAGGTGTTTGGGGTGGAAAGAATCCCCCAGATTCTTGGGGCAAGGGTTGTAAATTATGCCACAGGGGCATAAAAGGTTTTTTAAGGAAGGGGTGGTCGTGTGAACTTTAGAAAAGACAAATTTGATTGAAAATGCATAGTTCTAGTTCCCTTTTAAGATTCAAACATGATGGAGAGCAACTAACCCTTTTCCCCCTCCCTAACATCCTGTTTTCCCGTAACGCATTCAATTGAAACTGTGAGACAACCATGTTGTTACCAATAGTCCAAAAATCATATAACAATGTCTTTAGGGTGGAAACAATCTCCCACAGCCCATGGGAAAGGGTTGTAAGTTATACCCCGGGGCATTCAAGTTTTTTATGGAACGAGTGGTCGCATAAACTTTGAACCGCATGGAGCTCATTTGATTGAAAGTCCGGAGTTTCATTGCCCTTTTTAAGAGTCAAAAGTAAATGGAGGGTAATCAGCCCCCCCCCTAAGCCTATGATTCCCCAAAACATATCCGATCTAAATTTTAAGAGATCTACTTTGTTCAGCCTTGTTGACAGGTCCAGTAATAATGCCTTTGGGGATGTCAACCTCCCCACAGTTCCCAGGGCAAGGGTAATAAGTTAGGCAATATCATTCATGGTTTACATAAACTATATGTTATTGAGAAAGGTATGCATGTTTGAACTTTCTTTCCAAGAAGACGAAGGGCATCCAAGTGAGCCTTTCACGGAATGCTGATTAGTGTTGAACTAAATCAAAACACGTTATGTGTATGCGGATTGTCGAAAGGGTGTAACACGGGAATAACTAAGTACAGGAATTTGGAAAATTCGAAAAATGAAAAGTGAGATAGCATGAAAGGCAATTCTTTCCCTTTATCAATACTACTACAATTACCATCATTGCTATCACTACACCACTTCATCCATAGTTCTATAAAGAATTTTGAAAAACTTCAAAAGACTCAATGTACATATACATTGTCGACAGAGTACATTTCAAGAGTTGATTCGGGTGTTAAGTTGGAACTTTCAGAGAATGCTTAAAGGGAAGATCGTCTCACCAAAAGGCAATATGTGCACACTATTGGTACTACTACTGTTACTGCTGCATTTACTACTACTACTACTACTACTACTTCTATTTCAACTAATTGTAAGGTTAAGACCATTGAGATGATAATTTCAAAAAGTAAATGAAGATACAGGTTATCAAAAGGACATATCAGCAATGGCTAAATGTATTAGGTTTAAACTTCAAGGATTTGATGAGAGGGATGTTCTACTGATCAAAAGGCAATATGTTAATACTACTAATGTTAGTAGTACTACCGATATTCAATACTATTGCTAGTAATATCAATACTACTACTGTGACTATTATTACAACTATGCCTAAGGCTATGAAGGTGAAATTTCAATTGTTAAAAGGGTGTAACAGCAATATCTTAGGAACAGTTTGGTGGGTGAAATTGAAAATAACAGGGCTTGTTGTAAGGGATGTTAAACTAACCAAAAGAAAATATTTGCATCCTAATGCTACTACTTCTACTCCTTCTACTACAGCTGCTACTATTATTACTACTTCTACTACTACTGATGCCACTGAAAGTTAGGCTACTACAATTAATTCTACTGCTACTACTGCTATGAAAACTGAGGATATTAAGGCTAAAAATTTGGTATATGATGAAACTGTATGGAACTAATTCGAAATACATTCCCACACAGGTTGTCACGCAGACGCATGAGAAATTCTTCAGGAATAGTTGACGGTATTAAGTTGAAACTTTCAGCGTGTGTTGATGAAACTAAAGGTGCTATGTGCACACTGCTGTTAATGGTGCTACAACTATTGCTAATGCGCAAGCTAAGGGTATTAAGGTGAAGCTTTTAAGGGATATTTGGGCGGATGTGGAACTAAATCAAAACAACCCATGAGCATGTGGACTTTCACCACCTAATACACAAGTAGTGGACCAACTTGTTCCTTAACCGTTAACACCAATGAGCTTTCAAGGTGTCGAGACTTGGAAATTTTGTAACAAAACGTCCCCTCCGCATCATAAAGTTAGAAATAAAATTGGGAGTTTTGTTGCCCAGTTTACTAATCACACGCTCCAATCAGAAGCCCTTTTTTGCATGTTTTACGTAAAGCCTACTTTTGCCTATCTTTAAGAGCTTTGTTTGTTAACTTTGTTTGAATTTCAGAATGCAGAAATTTGAAAAGTCTTACTACTCAAAAGTTCTATCACATCTTCTGACAGAAGCCATAATCAGAACCTTTTTGCCTATTTTAGAGAACAGCTCAAAATTTATCACATAATCTACTACCCCTTCCCCCACTGGTATTATCCCTTTAAAGTATTCTACTACCCCATCCCTTTAGCATGGTGTCAGCTATAAGCTAGAAAAAGGAGCTTGTATTAAAACAGGTAATACAGCTGCAAGTGCATAACCCAATAATCAAGATCTAGCAGCGAGATCTTACACATGACTGAAAATTCAATTATGATCCTACAATCACAGCCAATCTGGGATGCAAAATCAGTCATCCCTAGCGTTCAATTTGAATTTTTTCCACCAGTTCAATTTTCTCATTACTTCCATGTAACGAAACCTGACTCTTTTACTATTAAAGATTCACAGCTCCCTGAATTGTGACCTTCCTGTCATTCCGCAGCAACTTCAATGTAAGATGGAAGCCAGAAAAACCTAATAGGGATTTGTTTCCATTCTACTGGTGGGCGCCAGTCTACTGGAACAGTTCAACTATGGAAGCCAAACAAGATTGGTCGAGTAAGCTCTTTTTGATAGATATGTAATCAACAGGGCATCACATAGATGCTTCCTGTAGCCAATGTACCTAGAACTAGTTTAAAAAAAGGAAAGAAACCAAGTCTTGCATATATCAATGCTCATATATATCTTATGTTATTTACAGGAGCTCTAGCCATGTAATATATATATATGTACACACACACTCACACACACACACACACACATATATATATATATATATATATATATATATATATATATATATATATATATATATATATATATATATATATAAAGAAAGTGAGAGAGAACAAAATATATAAAAATTGAAAAAATGAGCCAGTAGCGATCAACACTTTGAAATCAAAGCTACCGTGCCTCTAAAACATTCTCTATAAAATCTTCCACGGCAATAATTAGCTCCCTAGAAGAGGTCTCCAAGATACCTGGGAGCCGTGGTGCATCCACACCCAAAGCTATTCCTTAAATTCTCCAAACTTTGGCAATTACTCATAAAATGTTCTAGATCAAAGGGAGAATTACCTGATATGCTACAGTTAAACTAAACCTGGCAAAAGTAAAAGTCAAGTTGTGAATAAAGTCCTAGCTAAGCTTATTACAAAATTTTACAAAGTTTTCTGAAATCCTTACTAATTTTCAGAATCGGTAGTAATTCAGCCTATTATGAATTGTGCTTAATTTTTGTTTTGTTTTTAACGCTATCTTTTTTCCCAAATATTAAACAAAATACCAGGGAAAACGAAAAACACTTTGAAATTCTAGTTTTACCTAATTTGCAGCCAAAAGCCACTAAATAGAGTCCCAAATAAGTTCAGTCATCTTAGATCTAATCTTTGCTTTTCAAACTGTAAGATATATTATTAGTAATGCAGTCTCTAAAAAACAAAAAAAAGAAAAAGAAACAGAGAAGAAAAAATTGCTTAATAACTCTTGTCCATGGGCTATTTAGATGGTCAAAAAACTGAACAACACGGTTAGGGCTACAGTGTTTTTTTGCGGGATCTTAAGGATCTGTAAAATGTGTAAATGCCAACACACATAGGTCATGAGTCATGACCTAGATCTGGCCCCCAGAAGTCTTCTATTGCAATACAAGACAGCAGTAGATACATGACGGCAATACATTAAGGAGGTTCGATACCATAAATGTTATTTTGCCAGTTTCAGCATCGGCTGACAGAGGACCTTAAGTAAATTTTCCCAGCACCACAGGGAGCTTCTGAAGCAATTTTTTTTAAAAATTGATAGGGGATTTTAAACGTGTAAACAGTTTGAAAAGCTAGTGAGAGGCTAGTATAAAACAAAGAAAACCTATAATATCTTACTAATTGCTAAGCACAATGTTGTAAATTTAAAGTACATACACATGGGCGCCCATAAGCTGAATCCCAGGGGGGGGGGGTTTCCTGGTCTAATTGGCACTTTTAATGCTATACCATAAAAATTTCAAAACAAAATACAAAAATAAGGCAGCATCATTCAGTCAGGAGGGGGCTGGCGCCCCCTCCTGCCCCTTCCCCCCTTATGGGCACCCATGACATACAGCATAGATAATATGTTTCCCGTGTCGGCAAAGATCTTAATCAAGGTGGTTAACACAGCAGGAAACTTCTAAAGCTGTCAAATTATTCAATGGTACTTCTTTTGAGCTGATTTTTAACGTTTTCCAAGCAGTATTACTAGAATATTTTTAGGGACTGCTCGTTTCTTAAAAAGAAGATTCTGCTCCGTTCAGTCAAAAAACGAAAATTGACACTTTCTAATGATGTAAGATTCATTAAGTCTGAATATCTCTCTTTCCGGCAGAAAATGATAGAAGCTAAATGGTTTTCCTAAGATTTCCGGGAAATTAGATTTTGGCTTTTAGTTTTCTGTCGTTTATTTGGATTTCTTACCAATGCTATACAAGTCATGGCAAGACGATCCAATCGGTTCTGAATAGTTCGGCCACATAAACTAAAAAAGTTTATAATGAACGATATAGAGTGATCCTTAATGGTATCGAACTGCCTTAACAATCTTTTTTAAAAGGCATGGTAAGGGTCCACAGCTGAGTATGTCGTGAAATCCAAAAATGAAATTCGGCCTTAAGAAATTGTATTCTACTCCCCTAAGCTTCTCGAATATAGCTTAATTTTTTTTTCTTTAAATAGCAAATTGCAACGAAAATTAAAGACAATACAAGTATTTACTTACCCCGGGGATGTGGATTCTGGATTATTATCAATCCTTTGTCTTTTAACCTGAAAATTAAAATAAATTTTATTGATATTAAGTTCGATGATATAAACTAAACAATCAAACAATTCGTGGTAAAGAACACTTAATTTGGAGGACTGGTGCTAAGAGTAGCATAGACTCTAAAAAAGAAAGTTATCATAAAATATTTGCATCAAAAGAATTATCTTTTATCAGTTATCCTAAGTATGTGAAACTTATTAAGTTTAAAATTACCAACCAAAATTTACTAGCCTTAGAATCAGGGCCGTACCCAGGATTTTTTCGGGGGTGTTTTACACAAGGATTTTTTTTTGGGAGGGGGGAGTTACACAATAAAACCTCAAAACGCATAAAAATTTATTTATATCCATTTTTGTTACGTTTTTATGAGTGGGACATACATTTCAGGGGGGTTAAACCCCCTAACCAAGCACCCCTAATAATGTAGAGAAAAAATATCATACATCCCATGCCCTTTGATTATCCAAATGTGGACCCGTCTTGCCCCCCCCTCCCCAATGAAAATGCTGAGATTCGCCCCTGTCCCTAACCCCCCTGGATACAGCCTTGCTTAAATTATATGCCTAATTTTCTAAAAAGGGGGAAAACCCCGATGGAGGACTGACCTAGATGAAAATACAAATCAGACTCAGCATATCAGAGATTGTTATTAGATAGGTTTTAGCCCCCTGTCTACAAAGCTACAAAAAAAAAAAAATCGACAAGGATGATCACGAATTCGTGTCTATTCGTCCTTTTTTTCTTTCGTTTTTCTGGGTGGTCATACAGAACCAAAGGTTCAAGAATTTCCGGATAGGTTTCATTCGAACGGAAATTCGAAGTTCTATCGTCCTTTTCAAATAACAAAAGAGATTGTAGCACAGCAAAAGCAAAGTGGTATTTTCTGCCATTTTGTAGATCAAAATCAGAGTTTTGGCACAAAGAGGGCAAAATACTATTGG
Source organism: Artemia sp. Qi Xiang Cuo (assembly GCF_049724085.1). Taxonomy (NCBI): domain Eukaryota; kingdom Metazoa; phylum Arthropoda; class Branchiopoda; order Anostraca; family Artemiidae; genus Artemia; species Artemia sp. Qi Xiang Cuo. Next base: position 26,374,947 of record NC_142807.1, on the reverse strand, counting down.
TGAGAAATCTGAGGTGTTCAATCAATATAGAATTACCAAAAACTATGTACTGAGCTTCCCAGTGCCAGAGGCCAAATTTTGGTGGCGTATTTATTTCTAAAGATGCACGGAGTCCATACAGAATAAACGACTAACATAAGAAATAAAGTGTAAATATGTAAATATGTAATGCTACATTTTACTGAGTTAATTCACTTGAAGCTTCATAGAATTATGAACGGGGGTGTTGCTCACCAGCTTTTATAGGGGAGGGCAAGAGGATCTTTCTGTGTGTTGATAGGGGAAAACTTAAAAAGTACTTTTGTGGTCAAATATGCTAACATATAGTGAACCCCCAGTTAATAAATGGAATGACCAATCAGAAGGGGGAGGGCTGGAATTTAATTTCTACCATTCATTCCAAGGAATATTTTCGGACTAAACCTGCAATATGTCTGCTAGAACAGGGCCAGAACGCTATTGCGGAAAATTCTAAGAGCTGTTGAAAGCGTATCTATGCAACCTTCCAGTGTTGGAGGTGATAATGATGTGCAATGTACCGTTCTTCTCTAAAGCAGTCAATAAAAATTGAACCGCTATTATGGACCGTTTATCCAATAGGCCTACAATTAATGGCTATACATTATCTATCAGGGTGCCGAACAATGGATCCTTTTATGGGGTAAGCGAGGCCTCAGTAAAGTGTTTATGGCTTAGATTTTCAAACTTTTTTGAGTCAATTAAAACAAAAAGGGCCACAAAAAGTCAACATATTGTGTGAATATTAAGATGATTACGGATACAATCTCTGACTTATCAAACAGTTCGTGGTAACGAACTGTAAGTAAGGAACGACCCGGCTCAACAGTAACCGAAACTCTAACAAACGGAAATTTAATATCAATAGATATATCAAAAGAATCGGCTTATTATGTTGATAAAAATTCAGATTTTTATGTTGATTTCAAATATATAAGTTTCATTATGTTAATTCTAACCAGGATCGTTACTAGCCAAAATATTTGGGGAGGGGGGGAGCAAGAATTTTACCGACTGGCTGATCATTTTTATCAACTGTTTTTGTCAAAAATTAGCATAATGTTCGTTTCGAGTACAATACTTAAAATGCCATGGTCTAAAACAATGAAATGCCCTGGTCAAAAAAAAAAAAAAAAAAAAAAAAAAAAAAAAAAAAAAAAAAAAAACATTATACCCACATCGATCTTTATTATAAGAAATGTCAAGCCTTCCAATCACTTTAGACTATTAAAAAGGGGCACTCGGCCTGGCCTTTTGATTTCCAATCAAATGAGCCCTTTTGGAGTTTCTATGACAACGCTTTCTAAAAACACATTATATGTCCCCAGAGCATAAATTACAACCCTTACTCTAAGGGCTGTTAGGGTGGTTGTCATTCTCAAAGACCTAATTTCCAGAACTTTCTACTACTTTGAACAAAATGGCTAACTGAAAATTTTGATTGGATGTGTTTGGGGAAATGGTGGGCGTGAGAGAGGAGTTAGTTACCCTCAAATCACTTCCGACTATTAAAAAGGGCACTAGCCCTCTCAATTTCCAATTGAATGAGCCCCTTTTGAAGTTTCTACGACAGCTCTATCTACAAAAAACTTATATGTCCCCAGGGCATAACTTACAACCTTTGCCCTTGGGGCTCTGGGGGGTTTGTCATCCTTAAATACATAATTTCCATAACTTTCAACTACGTTGAACAAAATGACTATCTATAAACTTTGATTGAATGTTCTTGGGGAAATGGTGGGCGTGAGAGAGGGGTTAATTACTCTCCACTCACTTTCGACTATTAAGCTAAAAGGGCAATTTCAATTTCCAATCAAATGAGCCTTTTTTTTTAAATTTCTACAACAACTTTCTATATAAACCTTATATGCCCCCAGGGCATAACTTACAACCCTTGCACTGAGGGCTCTGAGGGGGGCTATCATCCTAGAAGACCTAAGTTCCAGAAGTTTCAACTACGTTGAACAAAATAGATGTCTCGAAATTTTGAATGGATGTGTTTAGGAAAATGATGGGCGTGAGAGGGGCGTTAGTCCCTCTCCAATCACTTTCAACTATTAAACAAGGCACTAGCCCTTTCAATTTTTTAATGGAATGAGCCATTTTGAAGTTTCTACGACAGCGCTTTCAATAAAAACCTTATATGCCCCCAGGGCATAACTTACAACCCTTGCCCTGAGGGCTCTGGGGGCGGGGGAGGGGTTGTCATGCTTAAAGACCTCATTTCTAAGACTTTTAACTACGTTGAACAAAATGACTATGTAACAATTTTGATTGGATGTGTTTGGGGAAAAGGTGGGCGTGAGAGGGGGGTTAGTTGCCGTCAAATCACTTTCAACTATTAAAAAGGGCACTAGCCCTTTGAATTTCCAATCGAATGAGCCCTTTTTCAAGTTTCTACGACAAAAATTTCAATAAAAACCTTACATGCCCCCAGGGCATAACTTATAACCCTAGCTCTGAGGACTGTGGGGGGAGTTTCCTCTTCAAAAGTATAATTTCCTGAACTTTAAACTGCGTGGAACAAAATGGCTATCTCAAAATTTTGATTGGATTTGTTTGGGGAAATTGTGGGCGTGTAAGCGGTGTTTGTTGCCTTCCAATCTCTTTCAACTATTAAAAAGGGCACTAGCAATTTCAATTTCCAGTCGAATGAGTCCTTTATGAAGTTTCTACGACAACGCGTTCTATAAGAACCTTATATGCCCCCAGGGTATAACTTAAAATCCTTGCCCTGAGGGCTGTGGGGGGGGGGGCTGTCATCCTCAAGACCTATTTTCCAGAACCTAAAACTACGTTGAATAAAATGGCTAGCTCAAAATTTTGATTGGATGTTTTTGGGGGAAAGGTGGGCGTGAGGAGGGTTAGTTGCCCTCTAATCACTTTCGACTATTAATAAGGGCACTAGCCCTTTGACTTTCCAATCGATTGAGCCTTTTTTTTGAGTTTCTACGACAACACTTTCTATAAAAACCTTATATGCCCCCAGGGCATAACTTACAACCCTTGCTCTAAGGACTGTGGGGGAGTTTCCTCCTCAAAAACCTAATTTCTTTCTGGAAATCAACAACGCTGAACAAAATGCTTATCTCAAAATTTTGATTGGATATGCTTGAGGAAATGGTGGGCGCGGAAGGGGTGTTAGTTGCCTTCCAATCACTTTCGACTATTAAAAAGGTCACAAGTCACTCCAATTTCCAATTGAATGGGCCCTTTTCGAAGTTTCTACGACAACTTCTTCGATACGAAGTGCCCTGCTCTAAAGGAAAAATAATAATAAATAATAAATTGTGCCAACATCGTCCTTATATGCCCCCAAGGCATAACTTAATACCCTTTTTCTGAGGTTAGTGGGGGATTTTCCTCCTCAAAACATATTTTCTACCTGGAAATCAACTACGCTGAACAAAATAGATATCTCAAAATTTTGATTGGATGTGTTTGGGGGATAAATGTGCGTGGGGGGGGGGGGCTAGTTGCCTTCCAATCAATTTCGACTATTAAAAAGGGCACTATCCACTCCAATTTTCAATCGAATGAGCCCTTTTCGAAGTTTCTACGGCAACTCCTTCGATACGAAGTACCCTGGTCTAAGACCAAGAAAAAAAATAATACATTGTGCCGACATCGTTCTTTACTTAGGCAGCGCTATTACGCTGCCTATGATGAACGGTTTAATTTTTTAACTGAAACATTTAACTAATGAAAAATTAAAATTAAAAGAACACATTAACACTTTGTCAGAGCCATATATAACATTTCTGGCAAATAAAAGAACTCTGACTGCATCACGCAATTGAAAAATGGAGCAATTGACGCCGGATTGTAAATATATTGCTATAACGTTTTTCATTGGCGTAATGCAGTCGGACTTGGTGATATTGGTGGCTAGGTGATGTTATTCCGACTGTAGATTACTAAGAAAATCTACATAGGTCACATAATTTTGAAGAACATCATGGTTACAGCGATAGCTGATACATAGTATAGAGCACAGTTTATAGAATTAGCAGTATGATCATACCCTATCTCACCCATTATAAAAAACCGGACCAAGGTGCGAGTGCTCCAGAGAACGTTTTTGCAGATAGAAACATAAGCGACATTAGATCTTTTCACAGGTAGACAAGTCAGATTTCTCTTGGACACGAAACAAGTGGAAACCCGCTGTTACGAATAATGAATGCACTTTGTAACCATTTCTCATTGATTGACGGAAACAGACTAACCCGCTAATGCAGAAAGAAGTGGGAGGAGCTTTTTGTTCGTACCGAGAATGAAGACCAGAAATGATCTGCGATAAACTTACTGGATAATTCTATAAACTGTGGTATAGAGTCAACGAACGACTTAAATGCTAGCACGTTATTATGTTGCTTGTGGGTGCTCTACTAAAAACTTACAGCAAATAATCAGCTACTCGTGGACGTTTGTGCATATGGGCACAAACGTTTGTGCACTGCTATGTGCGTATGTGCTTTGAATGAAATTGCAAGTTGTACTTGGCTTTTATCCAGAACACAATCAAGTAGTGAAGTTAGATTAATCATAATGAAATACACCAAAATATAAAAATATGATAGTTAGCAAAACAATTTTGGAAATTACACCGAAGAATTATGGAAAACAAGCCGCCCAGAACGTATTATATTAAATAGCTAACCTAACCACCTCTATATATTACATAATTAATTAAAATGTACCTGCACCGTAGTTTATTTCACGAAAGAATAGTCTAAATATAACCGAATGCGAGAGAAAAACCGGTTTACTCAGATCAAAGAAAACAAACTTCTTGAATATGCTTTGGATAACAGACAAGTACCTGGCAAGTTTATATGTGCATTTTATTAAATTAAAAAATACTTTTCTTCGAATGAGAGTAAAGAGCGACATGAACAATCATTATTTCCCTCTCAATCCTCTAGAACTTTACAATAAAGTTCAATTCCCTCTCAATGCTTCACGAACAAAAGCTAATATAAGAGTTATATCCAAGGCCGTATCCAGGGGGTAGGGGGTTTGAACCCCCCCCCCCCCCCCGAAATGTTTGTTTGACTAGTAAAAACGTAACAAAAATGGACATAAACAAATTTTGTAGGCGTTTTTGGAGTTTTTTGTGTACCCCCCCCCCCCTAAAAAAACTTTGAGTAACCCCCTCCCCCTCCCCCCGAAAAAAAAATCCTGAGTACGGCCTTGGTAATTGATTGTATTTCTTTTTAGCACCTCGAGAATGGAACGGCTTAATTACTTGTATTTGCTTTAAACGAGTAAATTTTTAAATGTTTAGAATGGTAACCGGTAAAAATAAAAAACACATGTAATCACAATCTGGCTGTATTTTCCGAATTCTAATATGCTTTCAGTTAAGCACTTGGTAAACTTTAGTGTGAAGAGCAGGGTAGTATAAGAAGCTGTTACCCCACCTCATATACTATTCTAATTCCTATTCATTAGTTTTAATGTCGCTCTTTACTTTTATTTTCTTTCTAAATTTTGTAAATTTATTCATAAAATAAAGAAATGTTATTCCCTCACTGAAAGCAATCTAAACTGTAATACATTTTTTCAAGCAGTTGAAATGTAATTAGTGTTTTGTCGTGTCTACTCCATGCAAACTTGCATGCAGAGGAACCCTTGGGCTCCTTCCCCTCCAGCCAAATTCAAACTTTTCCCATTATTTAGTTTATTTGGGTGTTTTTTCAATCATTTTCTTCTGCTTAGTTTATACAATGCAGAGCTTGATAGAAATATATTCAACATGAAAACAAAGAGGTATTATTGGAGAGCTTGTCGTGCAGCCATAAATAGTTTAGCAGCCATAATATTTAGGTACTTTTTCAATCATTTTCTTCTGCTTACTTTTATAAAATGCAGAGTTTGATAGAAATATATTCAACATGAAAACAAGGAAGTATCCATTGAGAGCTTGTCATGCAGCCATAAATAGTTTAGCAGCCATAATATTTGGGTACTTTTTTAATCATTTTCTTCTGCTTAGTTTATACAATGCAGAGCTTGATAGAAATATATTCAACATGAAAACAAAGAGGTATTATTGGAGAGCTTGTCGTGCAGCCATAAATAGTTTAGCAGCCATAATATTTAGGTACTTTTTCAATCATTTTCTTCTGCTTACTTTTATAAAATGCAGAGTTTGATAGAAATATATTCAACATGAAAACAAGGAAGTATCCATTGAGAGCTTGTCATGCAGCCATAAATAGTTTAGCAGCCATAATATTTGGGTACTTTTTTAATCATTTTCTTCTGCTTAGTTTATACAATGCAGAGCTTGATAGAAATATATTCAACATGAAAACAAAGAGGTATTATTGGAGAGCTTGTCGTGCAGCCATAAATAGTTTAGCAGCCATAATATGTAGGTACTTTTTCAATCATTTTCTTCTGCTTACTTTTATAAAATGCAGAGTTTGATAGAAATATATTCAACATGAAAACAAGGAAGTATCCATTGAGAGCTTGTCATGCAGCCATAAATAGTTTAGCAGCCATAATATTTGGGTACTTTTTTAATCATTTTCTTCTGCTTAGTTTATACAATGCAGAGCTTGATAGAAATATATTCAACATGAAAACAAAGAGGTATTATTGGAGAGCTTGTCGTGCAGCCATAAATAGTTTAGCAGCCATAATATTTAGGTACTTTTTCAATCATTTTCTTCTGCTTACTTTTATAAAATGCAGAGTTTGATAGAAATATATTCAACATGAAAACAAGGAAGTATCCATTGAGAGCTTGTCATGCAGCCATAAATAGTTTAGCAGCCATAATATTTGGGTACTTTTTTAATCATTTTCTTCTGCTTAGTTTATACAATGCAGAGCTCAATAGAAATTTATTCAACTTGAAAACAAGCAGGTATTCATTGAGAGCTTGTCGTGCAGCCATAAATAGTAGCAGCCATAATATTTAGGTACTTTTTCAATCATTTTATTCTGCTTAGTTTTATACAATGCAGAGCTTGATAGAAATATATTCAACATGAAGACAAAGAGGTATCCTTGGAGAGCTTGTCGTGCAGCCATAAATAGTTTAGCAGCCATAATATTCAGGTACTTTTTCAATCATTTTCTCCTGCTTAATTTATACATTGCCGAGCTCTATAGAAATTTATTCAACTTGAAAACAAGGATGTATCCTTGGAGAGCTTGTCGTACAGCCATAAATAGTTTAGCATCCATAATATTTAGGTACTTTTCAATCATTTTATTCTGCTTAGTTTTATACAATGCAGAGCTTGATAGAAATATATTCAACATGAAAACGAGGAGGTATTCTTGGAGAGCTTGTCGTGCAGCCATAAATAGTTTAGCAGCCATAATATTTAGGTACTTTTTCAATCATTTTCTTCTGCCTATACAATGCAGAGCTGGATAGAAATATATTCAACTTGAAAACAAGGAGATATCCTTGGACAGCTTGTCGTGCAGCCATAAATAGTTTAGCAGCCATAATATTTAGGTACTTTTTCAATCATTTTCTTCTGCCTATACAATGCAGAGCTTGATAGAAATATATTCAACTTGAAAACAAGGAGTATCCTTGGAGAGCGTGTCGTGCAGCCATAAATAGTTTAGCAACCATAATATCTAGGTACTTTTTCAATCATTTTCTTCTGCTCAGTTTATGCAATGCAGAGCTTGATAGAAATATATTCAACTTGAAAACATGGAGGCATCCTTGGAGAGCTTGTCATACAGCCATAAATAATTTAGCAGCTATAATATTTAGGTACTCTTTCAATCATTTTCATCTGCTGTGTTTATACAACGCAGAGCTTGATAGAAATATATTCAACTTGAAACCAAGAAGGTATCCTTGGAGCTTGGAGAGCTTGTCGTGCAGCCATAACTAGTAGCCTGTTCATTATGCTTCCCTACTAATCCTTCAAAACTGGGAGGTAGTTAAGTCCTCCTGATCCAGCCTGGATCTAGCCCAAGCAAAGCTATCTCTGCTTAAAATAATTTTAAAAAGTTGTTTATTCAAACACAAGTAAAGAGCAATGTTGACCCCTATAACAAGCAGAAAATGCCCAGAACAGGAGGGACGCTGCGATCACATCATCCCAACATTTTATATTCAATTGTTTCACTTTACGGAAAACAAAAACATTTCTGATAGTTTTGTTGAAAACAAGAAAATACTTTTGATTGGTATTGGTGAAAGGTTTACGAAAAGAAAAGTTGGTTAGTTGCTGCATTGTTGTAGGTTTTTAGTATAAGCCCAAGCAACATCAGAATATAACAGCATTTTAGTTACTATTGGCACGGGTCGCTCTTTGTTTGCAGTTAATGAGCGCGTTTGATTTGTGACATCTTTTTAAGTTTAGAAAATTCTTTTTTTTCTCTCTCTCTCTCTTTTATGTCCAGTTTCTTTGTAGCTAGTACGAAAATATTGACATTACTCTCTGAAGGAACAACAGTGAAGAAATAATGGATGAGACAACCTGGAAATCCTCAAGGTTGAATTTATTGGAATTGAAATGAACGCTATTCTTCAGACATTCAACTGCTCTTAGAAATGGGAAACCGTTCCTTTTACGTCATATTAGGTGCTGTCCCCAAATATTAGGTTACTGTCTACACGCGACGTAGGTTTCTTATTGCAAAAGTATCATTTCAAAAGATACACCCTTTAATTCATTGGCTTGAGTCAACCTACCCAATATTCATCAATTTGCAATCCGAGCCAAGAACACAAAATGAACCAAAGTTTAAAGGAACATATGTTAATAACGGGTTCAAGGAGACTAAGTTTCTAAGTTTTTAAATTATTGGAGTTTTTCTGAGGGAGAATTAATACCATATGTGGCAGATGACAATAAAATAAGATGAGTGCCAGACAAATTTTAATCAAAGCCAAATACGATTTACTTCGAGGTACTATTAATTTTTTCATTTTTGTATTTTTCAATAAAAAACCTGCCATGTGTAAAAGGAGTTGTAACCGCCGTACTGTATTAATAAAATAATCTTTGCAAATCACATTTTTTTGGAAAATCTTAATAAGTTGTTACTTGCTAGTCATGTTTGCGACTATATGACTCTTTAAAAGTATGCCAACTCATAACTATTAATTAAATAAAAAAAACATTTTTTTTACTGAAAGTAAGGAGGAACATTAAAACTCAAAACAAACAGAAATTATTACGTATTTGAAGGGGGTTGCGCCCTCCTCAACACCTTGCTCTTTACGCTAAAGTTTTTTAGTACTTTTAAAAAATATTAACGTTCTAATTAAGCGACCGTTGGGTTTCAGGAGTCATTCTTAAAGAATTAGGACAGAACTCAAACTTTAGCGTAAAGCGCAATGTGTTGAGGAGGGGGCAACCCTCTTCAAATATGTTATAATTTCTGTTCGTTTTAAGTTTTAATGTCGCTCCTTACTTTCAGTTGAAAAAACTTTTTTTTCATTTAATTTCTGATCGTTTTGTAAATAATGCCAGGAAATCTGGCCAGGAAATCTATCCTTTAGACAATATAATCTCGGTGAAAATATACACTTGACAAATACCCTTAACAATTGCACGCGTAAAATTGAGACGGAAAAGAGAAAGCAAGCCATAAAAAAAAAGTTGTATAGGAATTCTGGCCAGTTCCCCCAATGTATAATTTCCCCTGACAAGTTCACCCCTCGAAACTCCCCCCCCCCCACGGAAAATTCCTACGTGAAAATCGTCAGCAATAACTGGCATTTCAGGTTTATTATTGAAGGAGGAGTCTTAGGGAAATTAATAATTACGCAGTTAATCTAATTAAATGGGGACCTACTTAAAAATAACTGGAAGGAGGAGTCTTAAGGAAAGTAATTATTACGCAACTAATCTAATTAAATGAAACCCTACTTAAAAATTTCAGAGTTTTTTCACCAAAATATTGTGGCTCATTAAATTCTTACAAAGCTTAAAGCTTACGAAGGTTTTTTGCAAGTCCCCTGCTGCAAAATCGAGCCAGGTATTAGGTTTGTAACTGTGTCACATACTGTTCTCGGAAGGTGAATCAAACAGTTCACGGTAACGAACTGTAAGTAAGGAGCGACCCGGCTCAATAGTAACCAAAACTCTAAAAACCGTATTTTGATACCAATAGATACATCAATAGAATTGGATTTTTATGCTGATTTCAAACATACAAGTTTCATGAAGTTTACTCTTACCAATCAAAAGTTATGAGCCTGAGAAAACTCGCCCTATTTTTGAAAAAAAGGAAGAAACAGCCCCTAAAAGTCATAGAACTTTATTGAAAATTATACCATCAGATTCAGCGCATCAGAGAATCCTACTATAGAATTTCAAGCTCCTATCTGAAAAAATGTGGAATTTTGTATTTTTTGCCAGAAGAAAGATCACGGATGCGTGTTTGTTTGTTTGCTTTTTTGTTTTGTTTTTTCCCCCAGGGGTGATTGTATCGATCCAGTAGTCCTAGAATGTCGTGAGAGGGCTCGTCTGAACGGAAATTAAAAGTTCTAGTGCCCTTTTTAAGTGACCAATAAAATTGGACGGCAACTTGGCCCCCTCCCACGCTCATTTTTAAGGATGACTTAATCCCCCACAGTTCCCGGGGGAAGGGCTGCAAGTTATGAACTTGACCCATTTTTTGCATATAGTTATGGTAAATGGGAAGTATACAGACGTTTCAGGAGGGATTTTTTTCTGGTGGGGGGGGGAGAGTGGAGGATATTTCAATGGAATATTTTTCCGTGGGGGAAGGGACATTTTTATGAAGGGGGCGCCGGATTTCCCAACATTATTTTAAAAAACGATCAGAAATTTCAACTGAAAGTAAGGAGCAACATTAAAACTTTAGCAACAAACAGAAATTATTCCGTATATGAAGGGGTTTGCCCCCTAGTCAATACCTCACCCTTTACGCTAAAGTTTGTTTTAGTACTTTCAAAAGAGCTATCTATTCTAATTAACCGGCCTTTGTGATTCAGGGGTTTGTGACTCGAACAAAATTCGAACTTAGGCGTACAGAGCGAGGTACTCACTAGGGGTAAGCTCCCTAATATACGTAATAAAAACATACAAATATAGAAGTTCGTTACGTAAGTTAATTCGTAAGTTACGTCATAAAAAAAATTCTAGAAAGCCATTTAGCCAGAACAGTAAAATTAATATGCAAATTTAATTCTAACTATTCATATACGGTGAGCCAAAATCAAAGCTGCATTTATTCAAAAACGTTCAGAAATTAAATAAAAAAACAAGTTTTTTTAACTGAAAGTAAGGAGCGACAACAAAACTTAAAACGAACAGAAATTCTTCCGTATATGAAAGGGGCTTTCCCCTCCTCAACGCCTCGCTTTTTACGCTAAAGTTTGACTCTGTCACACAACTTTATTTTTTTAAATAATAAAAAACTTTAGCGTAAAGAGCGAGGCGTTGAGGAGGGGACAACCCCTTTCATATACGGAATAATTTCTGTTTGTTTTAAGTTTTAATGTCGCTCCTTAGAATACTTTCAGTTAAAAAAACTTGTTTTTTTTTTATTTAATACCTATAAGGACGATCTTTGTCCTTTTTCGATGACTTTCCATAAGGTAATAGTCGGTGGCGGATATGGAAAGTAAGTTTTGGAATTGCCTATGGTCAACATTTTTGATTATTTTTACTGTTAAAAAGCTTTCTGTTAACTCGAATATTTCTGTTTTACTGTTTTACTAGCTCAGTTAAAAATCTTCCATACAATTTAGAGACAACAGGAATAACAGCAATGGATCGGACACCGTCAAGATCTTACTTGCGTGATTCATTTAGCATGTTCACATAAAAATATACTTTTTTTTACTCTCTGAGTTTCATTTGTAAAAATATACTTCCCCCCAAAAAAGGATTATTAAAAACAAAATAAAAAATAAAATATCCAAGAAACACTTTTATAAACTTCCTGTCATAAAGCCAAGTTAACGGAGTCTATAATAAAAAATACTTAAACATAAAAGTAATTTATAAAAGTAACTACTAAAAATATTTATAAAAGTAACTACTAAAAATTATTTACACCCGGTAAATCTGGTATCCAGTAATTAGGTGTATACTGAACTCAAAACTAGTGATATATCGTAAGGTGAATGTCTCAAATCTTGCTTGTTACCTTTGTTTTTTAATGGAATAGTAAAACCAAATTTCAAACAATTTCGGGAATTTACCAGCAGTGGCACTGCAAAAATGTAGGAGGGATGTCTCTGATTTTTTTTTTTTTTAAATATTATTTTTTTTATAAAAATTAAGATACAAAAAAAAATATTTTTCGAAATCTTAGGGGCTTACCGATATTTCTCAAGGAATATACAAAAAGGATATTTTCTTTAAATCTAGGGGGCTGGATAAGATAATCGCCCCCTCGATTGGGGCTCCTGCTCACCATTATATGTAATATCATTAAAATTAAATAAAGATTTTGAACCGTTATAATCTAATGATAGAACTTATTAAAGCCATTGCTGATAATTATTGACACAGACTTTAGGGGAGGCGCCAAAATTTTAGGGGAAGTTCCCTTGTCCCTCCCCCAATTCATGCCACTGCACTGGACAAGGAAAAGAATTTAATTGAACTTCAAAACTGTAGGCCCATTCATTTGACATTTACAGATTCGTTCTTTATTTGAGGGACTTCAAAAGTACTCATGGGGGATTTTTTTTTTCTTTTAACTGGGAAATTTATCACCTGAATGGAAACGAAAATAAAAGTACTTCTATAGATTAAGGGGTGCAAACGTTAGATCCCATTTTGTTCAGTTTTGTTATCACGAAAATGAAACCTTGGATGTTAAATAACTTTGCTAGGGCACAAACACACAAATTTATTTCAAAATAAATGCGAAATTCAAAGAGAAATAAAAAAAAATTAATGAAAAAATATTTAAATAAATAACCAAGTACAGAAATGGGCAAATTATACGCAAAAAAAAGAAAGAATAGGACAAATCTGAATTTTTTTTTTAATTTCACATGACCCCGATCACCCCTCCTCCACCCCTCCCATACCTTTCCGTCGCATACAATAAATAAAGCTCATAAAGTGAAAAGAAATTGGATGAGGTATTTTTATTGGACATAATCAAAGAAAGGGCTTAGGAATATATTTAGTCAGGGAGAACCCTAATCCAGGCACTTACACAGGAATTTATTTGGAGGGCCGACATTTTGGGGGTGGAGCAAGCTCGAAAACCTCAAAATTAGCAATTTATACAGAAAATATAAGACACTGCAGTGAAAACGAAATAATCTCAAGATATTGGAAGAGAGATCCAAAGACCCCTCAATCGTAGGTGTATAAAATTCATATGAAAATACTAAAATTAAGAAAACCAAAGGATACAAGGATCTGGAAACACGATCATGAAGGAAGCGCGGGTGCCTCTTGCTGGAAAAATTATCTTATCTTTTTTAAGGGTTTAGACCATGCTCATCCATAATTAAGCATATAGCCTATAGAAGTAGGCTACATAATTTGCATGTTTCAACATGTTTCGGTTCAAATTTGGAGTTGGACACTGATTAACCTTAGTTAAAAAAGCAACCTGCAGGTACCTGGTTAAAGTTTTCAGCCAAAACAAAGAGGTAGTTGAGATAAAACCGAAATGCAAGCAATTTTGAGATTATAAGGTCCTAATTTGGTTGACAATTACGCAGTGTTGACAAGATAAAGTGCTGAAAAGGTTTGTCAATTTTGGACAATGAATGTCAATTATCCTCTTAAGAGGATGCCGACACTGTAAAATTCATAATCATGAATAATCTACAGCTAGCATGTATATTTACTTTCCTTTTAATTGCTTTTTTAGTTTATTTTCGTCTTCGTTAGCTTTTCCCACGCTCAAGTCCATAATTTTCTCCTTCTCTCATCTGGCGATCATTTGTTCTAACGCATTAGAGAATGCAAAAACATAATGGAGAGAATTCTGGAAGAAGGATGGGACAGACAGAATGACAGTCGAGTGAGTAGAGCATTATTAGCAACATCTGGTACCAAATCACTCAAATCTTTGAGAGGACAAACTCAACTTTCTAGGCTAATAAGAATCAATTCAACAACAATATAGCCAACATGACTATTATTACCCTTTTGAAACAGTACGTGGCAACGAACTGCAAGTAAAAAAAAAACCTTCTACACCATTTGTAGCTGTAACTCAAACAAAGGAATTTGATAACAATATCTACACCTAAGGCCGTATCCCGGGGGGGAAGCGGGGGTGTAGGGTTGTTTGACCCCCCCCCCCTAAAAAAAAAATGTTTGTTAGACTCGTAAAAACGTAACAAAATGAATCGAAACAAATCTTGTATGCATTTTTGAGTTCTTTTTGTGTAAACCCCCAAAAAATCATTTTGTAACTCCCTCCACCCCTGAAAAAATCCTAGATACGGCACTGTGTATGCCAAAAGAAGATTTCACCCATCAACAGATTATCATGGTCGTTCTTAACTATTATTACCCTTTTGAAACAGTACGTGGCAACAAACTGCAAGTAAAAAAAAAAAAAAAAAAAAAAAACATCTACACCCTTTCTAGCTGTAGCTAACAAAAGGAATTTGATAAAAATATATATGCCCAAGGACGTATCCAGAAGGGGGAATTAGGGGGTTTGAACCTTCGCTCCGAAGTGTTTGTTTGACTCGTAAAAATGTAACAAATATGAATGTAAACAAATTTTTTATGCATTTGTTTTTGTGTGTAAAAACCTCCTCCCCCCCAAAAAAAAACCCTCTGAAAGACCCCCCCCCCTGAAAGACAATCCTGGATAGGGCCCTGTCTACACAAAGAGAAGGTTTTACCCATCAACTGTTTTGTTGGTAGTTCTAAACATATACAAATTTCATTAAGTTTAAAGTTATCCAGTAAAAATTAATAGCACAAGAAAATTCGCACTTTTTTTTAAATAGTGGTTAAACAAACCCAAAAAGAGGTTAATCTTGAAAAAAAAATAATATCATCAAGTTCAGTATATCCATTTGAATTTAAGTCGATCTTTGGCACACATATGAGTTGTTCTGAGGGCAAAACGATCAAGATCACTTTTTTCAGTGTCAAACAGTTCATTCTAACAAACTACAAGTAAGGAGCTACTCGGGCTAATGGCAATCGAAACTAAAAAAAAATCAAAAACTATTGATGACAATATACCCATCAAAGCATTCTAATTTCCATTGTGATTCTAAACATATAAAATTCATCAAGTTTAAAGTCACCCAAAAATAAAATACGAGCCTGAGAGAATATGCTTGATTTTCAAAAAATTCGAAACACCCCCAAAAAGAACACCATTACACCATTAAATTCAGCATATCAGAGAAGAGTGTTCCAGAGGTTTCAAGCTCCTATCTAGAAGAATACGAAATATTGCCCCTTTCCAGACAGTATCGAACTCTATGGTCTGAGAATGTAGGGAGATGACTTATTCGAATAGAAATTGATATTTCTAGTGACATTTTTGAGTGTCAAAAGAAATTGTGTCATGGCAAAGTGGCACTTTCCGCCACTTTATGGCAATAAGTATCAATTTTGACCTAAAGAGTATCGAAATGCTATCGAATGTATTCTCTGAGATTCCCAATAAATTTAAGATGGGTGTAAAAATGCTTATTCAGCTCATCAGTTTCAGAGGCAGTGATGTTGCACAGTGATGCACATAGCTCACACAAGATAAAGTGTTTAATAAAAACAATAATTTAAAAGCGCCATTTAACTGAACTGACCCATTTTAACCTTCACTAAATTATGTAAAGAAGAGTATCACTGCACATCAGCTATTATGGAGGAGGGTCAGTTGTTCTTTGTATGTGTCGGGGGACCTGATGTTTCAAAAGCTGCATTTTCATGCCCAAATTTCTTAACTTTCTTGAGGGGAGGTTGCGGGGAAAAGGTGTAACTGCATCATAAAAAACAACATTATAATGCTTATTTGCACATGAAGGGAAAGATTGGGGGGGGGGGGTATCCTGACTATCCCCAGGAAATCCATCAGGGGAGGAAGGCCCACATTTCTTAATTTTCTTGAGGGGAGGCTGCAGGGAGAAGGTGTAACTGTATCATAAAAAAACAACATTATAATGCTTATTTGCACATAAAGGGACAGATGGGGGGGTATCCTGACTATCCCCAGGAAATCCATCAGGGGAGGGAAAACTACCACAAGCTTTGTTTTTATCAAGATTTAAAAGAGAACATTTCTTCTTTTCCTGTTTTTATGCACTTTTTAATGTCTTTCTCCTTTACCTTCCTCTTTCCTTGCCCCCTGGCCCCTTGCTGGCTCCATATAAAAAATACTCGTGATGAGCTCCCCTTGAACACCGTAGAAATGATACCCATGAAATTACTCTTGATATTTCAAACTTCAACTCTCCTGAGGTAAAGGGGTGAACTTTTCCAAGGATGATTATGAGTTTCGGCGCATTGTTATATGACTATTAAATTTGATTGTAAAAAATAGGGTTGAAGGAGGGAATGATGGTCTTCATATTTAAGAGAGTATCGGATTAAACATTTTGTATTAACAAACTGTAAATAAAGAGCGGTCCCTGAAACAGAAACTCTATAAAACTAAATTTGATTATTACAATATATGCATATGAAATCTGTTTTTATGCTGTTTATAAACATGAAAAATTTACTAATTTGAATTTGCTCATCAAATGATATTAGCTAATAAAAATTGCATACGTTTAGAGAAAGGGGTTAAACTGCCGCAAAAAGGGGTGCAATCTTAGTGACAATTATACAATGAAGTTTAATATTACAAGAACCCTAAAGTCACTATCTACAAGATTCTATATTTTCCAAGGGAGGATGGTTAGGCTTGCGCGTTTGTTTCTTTTTCCAGTGGTGATTGTATCGAACTAGTAAACGGGAATTATTGAAAGAGGTCTCATCCGAATGAAAATTTAAAGATCTAAGGACCTTTTTAGTTATAAAAAGAGATCATGTCACAGCACAGTGCCCAATACTGTATTTTGACCCGTAAAAAATGCAATTTGACCCGAGCATGGTCGAAGTCCTATCAAGCGGAAAGTTTGAGAGGTATTTGAAAGGCATTTATCAGCCTCTTTATCTCAGAGGCTAAACTGGCGCGCGGTACTTAAAACTTTTCTATACATAAGAAGGGTTTCCCCCTCCCCAGATCTTCCCCACTCGTTTTACGCTAAAGATTTGACTTTTTGCCCCAACGCTTTAAGAATGACGACTCAAACCTAAGGGCAATCGAAATTATATAAAAAGTATGAAAGATCAAAAATCAAAGAGCGTATTGACACGCCATTTCTTAAAAAAATAAATTTTTCAGTTCCAATATTTTAAAAGGGGACTGGTAAATAAGACACTTGCAATTATCCACAAAATAAATGTGTTGCACTCATAAATACTTTCAGTAAAGCACAATAAGAATTTAGTATAAACAATGGGGGAATGAGGAGGAGGCAGCCTCTCTCAAACTTCTGTTATTTTTGAAGTTTTAACATCGCGCTCTATTTGCACTTGAAATAAAAACTTCTTCTCCTTTTTGGATATTTTGGAGGGAGGATATTTTGGACGCTATAAAATATCATTAAAGTGGTAATTTCATTTCAAATAGCTTGGGATGGTAACACCCATTAAATTTGTCACAGCAATAGCTGACATTTCAGGGGTATACTGGAAGGAGGAGTCTTAAGGAAATTAATTATTAAGCAGCTAATCTAATTAAATGAAACCCTACTTAAAAATTTTAGAGTTTTGTCACCAAAATATTGTGGCTCATTAAATTATTACAAAGCTTAGAGCTTACGAAGGTTTTTTGCAAGTCCATTACTGCAAAATCGAGCCAGATATTAGGTTTGTAAGTGTATCACATACTGTTTTCGTAAGGTGAATTACCTATAAGGGTAGGGATACCATATAGATCTTATGGTAGACGCTCCACTGTGCCGGGTAAAGAAAGTAAAGCCTCGAAACCCGTTAAGGCATGTGGTATCTCTTCTGATGAGCCCTAATGAAAGGTACTACTTGAAAATATTTCACTAGATTTAAGGGGCTTTTGCTTGTAAATTTACAACGACTTACATTTATTGATGACGACTTTGCATCGATTTGGAAATTTCAAATTGGTTGATGGTTCGGTTATACCGTTTTGTCCTAGGTAATTGGATAGATGAGTAAGGTTAAAACCTCGTTCAAGTGTAATTTACCTCACTTGCTGGATTAGGATGACAGTTCTTTTCTTCTTCTTCTCTCTCTCTCCTTTTTTTCTTGCCATGTAATTACCTCTTAAACATTAGGATGACAGTTATATATATATATATATATATATATATATATATATATATATATATATATATATATATATATATATATATATATATATATATATATATATATATATATATATATATATATATATATATATATATATATATATATATATATATATATGTATATATAAATATATATATGTCACCATGAATATCCGATATTCGCGAATGTCGACATTCACTGGTGAATGTCCGAAATACCGTTTTTCTCCTTGGATTTAGTCATTGTTGCCAGTCAACTTTTTCAGTTTAATGCGAGGTTTGATGATGACAGGTTAGGTTAGGTTTGGTTGGGCTTGGTTGGATCACATACAAGTGCATCTCTTGACAAATTAAAAAAAAATTTTCTTTGTTGCAAAAAACTGAAAAATGAATCAAGATATAGAGATTTAGCAGAAAGGCTGCATACATACTAAAACGCAAGTACCAAGCAAAGACAAAAAAAAAATTAACAGTAACTTCAAAAGAAACTTTCTATCTTAAAGAATTAAAATAAAAACTTTTACGAAATTCAAAGCAAACCTGGGACGGGCAATCGTTATCCGTTTCCTTTTCACATTTTAAATTCAAAGCTGTAATCCCAGGGGAGGTACATGATGAACCATTTATTGAAAATCTTGGCAAAACTGACACCATTTAAAATTCAATCTTGGTACACTCATACACACACAATGAATTCACAAACACCTCTGGACCACCGGTTTTTCCAGCGGCTACGCAGGCGAAGAGCTGCAGACCATAAGAAAAGACCCTTTTCCAGATACTGTTTTTCTAAGAGCCGTTTAACTACCCATGTTTCTAAAACCAAAAGACCGGGCTTGTTCCATCAGAAAAAAACCCAAAATGAATCAATCTGATATAAACTTGAATATATATATATATATATATATATATATATATATATATATATATATATATATATATATATATATATATATATATATATATATATATATATATATATATATATATATATATATGGTGTATATATTAAGAATGATGAAATATTTACAAAAGTGTGACGTCAGATTCAAAAGGGAAAGCAGTACCTCCCTTTCAAAATGAGAAAGAACAAAAAAACTTATAAATACTTTTGAAGGGGGCTAAAACATTCTCTCTGTGTGGTCACTCGGTGGGGGGATGTCAATTTGTCAAACTGCAAAATAGGGTACTCTTATCATCTTTTGAAGCGTAAAAATAACAAAAATTAAATTATATGTGTTTATTATTATTATACGATGTGAGCTATTGTATGATTATGCAAGTTATGATATGATTTTATTAGGGCATAGATATATAAGCTTAAAGACAAATTACTTATTGTAGTTACTCTTTTTACCTAAGATCAAATAGCATACTTTTTATAAAAAAATGACTCAAGCAGAAACTATATACTTAATAAAAAAAAACGACAAGGGAAGGGCTTAGCTTTAGATTAAAGCTTACCTTTAATCTCTATTCAAATTAAGAAACCTTTACCAGAGAACTTCTGTGCAGAACCTCTAGACTGATTGGCGATATTTCTTGCGGCTTTTAATTAAAAAAAATAGTTTATCCTTCAAAAGTAAAGAACTGCATTAAGCCAAAGCCAAGCATAATTAAAATATCAAACTTTAAACGAAGAAAAATCAATATCAGTGAATACATGAGACAATAAACAACATAAAAATTTCAATGAACATTTCATAAATTATCACAAACAGGAACAGGGCCTAAGTCTTCTAAAGCCCAGAATGTCATTTCAGCTTTATTGAAAAGAATTTGCGTTTTGAGCAGTGGCTTTTATTTGTCATAATATTAACCAAAAAAGGAGAAGAAATCACTGTAATAACCAAAATCACCAAAAACGTAATGAAAATAGATTAACTGTTTAATATTTAATGATATTCGTTCTTTGGAGTCTCAGGAATTCTGGATTTGTTGAAGTTATAAAAGAGAAAACATTCAGAATATGCTTTGTGTTTTATTCTCAATTTTTTACATGATTTTTCAGTTCCATTTATCATTTTACTTGTAATAGTAAAAAAATGACGAATGATTTTTTTCTACATACTTGATATCATTTTGTATTTATCTATTAAAAATCATAAGAGTGCTTTCCTTTCTACAAGAATTGTTTTTTTTTTTTTTACCCGCTTTCACGATGAAGCTAGAGAATTAGAGTCGGGTTAAGACAACCTGTATCCCTACTTTAGTATTTCTTCATCGAATTTTGAACAAGTTGGAAGGCGTATTTCCAAAACCGGACCTCACCCTCTAATAACAGCCGGTGTCAGCTGTAAAAATCCTCATCGCCAAGTGGCCCATATCCGAGCAACATGTGGTACAACCAAGAACAAATAAGGGGCTCGTTACTTTCAACCGTGGATAGCAAAGGAACAAAAAGAAAATAGGATTTTAAATAAAGGCGGGTAATGGCATCAGTTGAAAAATAGGGGGAGAGGAAATGCCCCCTCCAAGATTTATTGCCGCCCTAGATTTGAAAAATACGGTTTCTGTTATTTTCATTTAAAATGGCTGTTTTTGGTATTTTCATCGGAAATTAAAAAAAAAATTGCCCCTCCCCCTAGATTTTGAGAAACACATTTCACCCCTCCCCCCAATTTCCGTGAATTGACGCCACTTAAGGCAGATTTTATAATGCCACAAAAGGCATAGCTTTACTCAGCTTTAAAAATGAAAGAAGAAAATTCGCTTAGCGCAAAAGATCCACAAGGAGCAATGCTAGTGGGATCCCAGCTGCTTCTAATGGGACACGGTAAAATTTTAGAAGCATGGGGTTGCTTTCACGTGCACAACCTGTAAAATAGGGAAACGCAATTACTCACCAAGAGCATTTATAAAAAATGTAGATAAGCAATCGCGAGATCAAGTTAGTGTTTCAACAACCGTAGATCTGCAATAGTTCTGCAAAAACACAATTTTTAATCGTTGTTGAAAATAAACAACAATACATTCAAAGTCATGTGAACATTGCTTTAATATTTTTTATTAAAATCATATTTACTTTAGCCATGTTCACTATTTACAAGGCTATTCACAGCTTTTCCCAGTGAAATAAAATGCTCTAAGTTTCAGTTTTATAAAGCAAAAGTTTCCCGTGTTCTCAAATGTCAATGTCCATTCCACTAATTCGAGAAGAAAGGGGCCGATGCTTCAAAAGATTAAATAAAAAAAAACAAGTTTTTTTTAACTCAAAGCAAGGAGCAACATTAAAACTCAAAACGAACAGAAATTATTCTGTATATGAGAGGGGTTGTCCTCTCCTCAACGCCTCGCTCTTTACGCTAAAGTTTCTATTGTTTTAAAAAATATCGTTGTGAGAAAGAGTCTAACTTTAGCGTAAAGAGCGAGGTGTTGAGGAGAGGACATCCCCTTTCATATAGGCCTACGGAATAACTTCTGTTCGTTTTGAATTTTAATCTTGCTCCTTACTTTCAGTTAAAAAAAACTTGTTTTTTTTATTTAATTTTTGAACGTTTTTGACTTAATATAGGTTTTGATTTTGGCTCACCGTACATGAATAATTAAAACAAAATTTGCATATTAATTTTACTTTTATTTGGTTAAATGCCTTTCTCGAAAGTTGTTAAATTTTATTTACGAACGTTTTTATTAGTAATACATATAGGCTACGTAACTTACGAATTAACTTACGTAACGAACTTCTATATTCATATATTTTTAATACGTATATTAGGGGGTTCGACTCCTAGTCAATATCTCATTCTTTACGCTATAGTTCGAATCTTGTTCCAATTCTTTAAAAATGACCGCTTAATCATAAAGGTCGTTAATTAGAATAAATAGCTTTTATGAAAGTACTAAAATATCTTTGGCTTAAAGAGCAAGGCATTGACTAGGTGGCGAACCCAATCATATACGTTAAAATTTCTGTTCGTTTTAAGTTTTGATGTTGATCATTACTTTCAGTTGAAAAACTTGCTTTTTTTTATTTAATTTCTGATCTTTTTTTAAATAATGGTGGGACATCCAGCGCCCCCTTCATAGTAATGTCCCTTCCCCCATGAAAACTTCATCCTTGGAAAGATTCTACAACATAACCCATGACCCCCCCCCCACTACCAGAAAAAATCACCCCTGAAAACGTCTGTACACTTCCCAATAACCAATACTATATATAAACATTGGGTAAAGTTCATAACTTTCAGCCCTCCCCCCGCAGAATTTAGGGGATTAAGTCATCCTAAAAGACATATTTATTATATTTTGGACCATGATGAACAAAATGACTATCTTAAAATTTTGATTAGGTGACTTTGGTGAAAAATGAGCGTGGGAGGGGGCCTAGTTGCCCTACATTTGTTTTGGTCACTTAAAAAGGGCACTAGAACTTTTAATTTCCGTTCGAATTAGCCCTCCCACGATATCGTAGAACCACTGGGTCGATACGATCACCCCTGGAAAAAAAAACATTCTGTGATCTTTCTTCTGGCAAAAAATAAAAAATTCCACATTTTTGCAGATAGAAGCTTGAAACTTCACAATAGGGTTCTCTGATACGCTGAATCTGATGGTGTGATTTTCATTAATGTTCTATAGCTTTTAGGCAGTGTTTTTCGAAAATCAGGCAAATTTCCTCAGGCGCTTAACTTTTGATGGGTAATTCTAAACTTGATGAAACTTATATATTTGAAATCAGCATTAAAATATGATTCTTGTGATGTATCTATTGGTATCAAAATTCCGTTTTTTAGAGTTTCGGTTACTAATGAGCCGGGTCGCTCCTTACTTACTTACGTTACCACGAACTGTTTGAAAGTGCCTTCCGTGTCATACCTTAGGTAGAAGATTAAGATTACAAATGGAACAACTTTCATAACAAAGAGACCGTTTTTTTTCTTCTAAAACTGTGTGAACAAAATAAATTTATCCCAAGATTGTTATTTTTTTTAATTTCTCGCTCAGATTGTTAAAAAAAAAGTTTGTAAAACAACCCAGGCATTTAATAGATCTTACTGCAGCTAATGGCAATAACTCATTGAGCAAGCGCAATTACTTTGGTATATTGAGATAATTCTAAAAATATCGATTCCTGTAAAAAAAAAACAAAAAAACTTATGGAGTCTTTGAAACTAACAAAAAATATTATTTGTTAATCATGATAGATAAATATACCAAGATCCCACCTGCAAAATGACAAATTGTATCTCATAGAACTTAAATGCCCAAGAAGAAAATAATGATTGAATTATGTTTCAATAAGCGCTTTGGGATACAACTCAATAATTGTAATTGAATAACCAAAATTATTGCATAAGCACTACTGAACGCTGGGAACGATTTCAACTGTGGATAGTTTTAGTCCACTCTGCTGATCAGCCAACTTTGTTGGTCACTAGAACACGATTTTTGATACAAAAATCGCTTACCAAAACAGATTGTTGATCAACAGCGTCGCTAGAAAAAGCCTAAGGAGGCAGGACCTGATTTGATTCCACTTATTTTAGCGTAAAAATAAACTTTTTCATCACTTAGGCTAGGAAGTGCTTTTTTTTACTGCAACCAGAAGGCGAGGAATCACAACCAAGCCAGGCGCATAAGAAATTCATTCCAGGAAGAATCAACTATATGAGGTGTGAAGGCAGGAGCCGTGATTGGAAACTTTAGAATTGGTAATTTAATGCTAAAGGGCGTTGGCTGCTCCCTTTCCCACAAATTCGGAATGAGCTTCTACTCGTTTCGGTTTCTAACGCCTTTGACCAAGAACGGACAGCATTACGAAAAGACAGTTATTCTAATTACAAGAAGCTAGTAGCTAAAAATAAAGATTCTCATTACCAAAAATCATTTTAAGACTTGGCCACCTGAGAAAACTATCTGATCTTCGAAATTAAAAGACATCAAACAGAATGACTTTTTCAAGGGGTTAAGCAAACTTTAAGCTTCTTAGCTTGCACGTAGTTTAGATCAGGAGCTGATATATGCTATCAGTACAAAGGTTAGTCTATTAAGAACTCAATTTAATATCGAATACATTTTTGGCACCAAGTTAAATGAAATCTGGAACATAATATCAAAAAAAGGCATTTGGTTGTTCAGTCGCACTTTGAGGCATGGCACATAGGAAAAGTTAATAGGATCAGTTAATAGGATCAGCACATAGGATCAGTTTTTCTGAAAGCAGCTAATTTTAAATCCAATAGATGCAGCTAGTTATGAGGTGCTAAACTTATAAAGAAAGTCATTCGAACTACCTCAATATACGTATGTATTATGAAAAAGTATTTGAGGTGGTGTGGACATGTCCTAAGGATGTGTCAAGGGCTTATTCCTAAAATATTTTAGCTTGAAAGCTAGCACAGGTACAGTGGCTTAAGGCTGTGCTGAGCTGCTGGAAGTTTGTAGTAGGGCACAGTAAGAAACTTTTTTCTCGAACCTTTTTAAAGGATTTACTGGATGTGATGATTCTTCAAAAGCGAGTTTTTTTTTTTTGCTTTTTTTTGGCTTAAGAAATAAGTATTTGATTTTACCCCTAAGTTTTCTTCACAGCAGATTTTATGCTAGGCCGCCTTGTAGATTTTATATATATATATATATATATATATATATATATATATATATATATATATATATATATATATATATATATATATATATATATATATATATATATATATATATATATATATATATATATATATATATATATATATATATATATATATATATATATATATGTATATATATATATATGTGTGTGTGTGTGTGAGTGTGTGTGTATGTTTTTTCATTTGAGTGCACTCTGCAGTCAAATGAAACCGTGACGGCAAGATCTCATGTCTAATAAATCATTTTAAGACCCACAAAAAAAAAGTAAGATTAAAAAAAGATTTGTGTCTGATTTTTTTTTTCTTTGCTCTCCGGAACTAAATAACCGACAACGCCTAAAGTTTCAATAACCAGGAACAATTCTTTGGATTAATGTTCAAAATCAATGAATGTTAGAGCGTTCCCGCTGAAACGAACCTTAAGTTAAAAATCAAGCTTAAAAATTCATATTTTCTTGGTGTCGAAACTTCAACCAGCAAAATAAGTTAACACCCCATTAGAAGCTTTCGGATTTGGAAATGTCAACATTTCTGAACGTCTTAACTGGAGACATAATAACAAGACATACCTTTTCGGTGTGGATATTCGAGGGAGAAATTCAATTGACTTTGAATAAGTATAGAAGTGAAAAATGTAACAGCTTAAATGAGACTAGTTCTTCCCTGGAGATAACTTTAAACACATCAACATCAAACCATGCGATCTAAATTAATGGTACTCCTTGAGTCTGTACTTATATAAGTGAAATCAGGGGATCATTTCCTTGATTAAAATTTAAATTAGAAGAATTGGGTTTCATGAAAATTAGAGTAAACAAAGCCTATAATACTACACTAAGTCGGCTTTTTTTCCTTAACTACAGCACTTACTAAGGTTTACCTATAAATTTTTTGAATACCAGAAAATCCATGTATCTCCTACTACCGTTGTAAATGGCGTGCGTGAAAAAAAAGAAAAAGAAAAAAAAATCAGACAGTTTGCGGGTACCGTATCGGGTGAAGTATCTGGCGAACTCGAATCTGGCGAACGCGTCGCAGTAAGCTACTTAAGATAGGAAACAGATTTCTTCTTTTTCTCTCAAGAAGAAAAGATTTATAAGATAATGAGAAGCAACAATGTTTTTAACAGCGCTTCAAAAGACATTTCCTGGCTAAACGGGCAAATTGAAGGAGTCAATATATTTTCTGACTTTACAACCTCGCGGTTGACTTCAATTATTGACTGACAAGACGACTTGATGTCTTTCAAACTGTCAATCAGACACAAGCTTAACAAGATAAGACGAGGAAGCTTATTTGAGTCCAAATGTTCGTTGATAGAGCTTTCATCAAGCAAACAAAGCATGTTTGAAACTTAAAAGACAAGAAATGTTGAACAGACGATTCTAAGGGCTGTTTTAGGGCAAAGGCGACCACAGAGCAGGAAAAGATGAATAGTTGCTCCTTTTAAATAGTACAAGATGAAAAGTTTAAGGTCCTTTTAATGACGAAAAGTAAAATTCCTTGTAAAATTATAGAAAAAAAATATTTTTTGGTAAGAAACTTTCAAACCTTTGCCCTCACCCTTTTTGGGCAAATTAAATTACTTCTAGTTTGATTTCTTAAAACAATGTGTCAGACGTCTTTGTTAGTGAATCTAATCTACGAAAAACTTGTGGCAACGAAACAAGTACGATAATTATAAAACTAAACAGTATATTTGTTGAATATGTTGATCTTCTTTTCCAAAGTGTATAAAACATTTTTCATGAAAGTATAGGGGGGGGGGAATGCAATAGACTACAATCAAAAGTTAGATATAGTTACTAGCCTGATTTTCGATGTCATTTTAGATAGGCTAATGAGAACCTTCTGCATGTTAGCATCGACTAAAATGATGAGATATTTTCTTTGCTGATGCTTATTGTCATTAAATAAAATAAAACAAGTTTTTTTTTTTTACTGAAAGTAAGGAGCGACTTAAAACTTAAAACGAACAGAAATTATTCCGTATATGAAAGGGGCTGTCCCCACCTCAACGCCTCGCTCTTTACGCTAAAGTTTTTATTGTTTTAAAAAATAAAGTTGTGTGATAGAGTCAAACTTTAGCGTAAAGAGCGATTCAAACCAAAGAGTATAGGTACCTTATAAGAGTGGAAAACGGCACTGTTGGCAACTGGAGGCAACAACTGCTTCCTAGAAACGCTGAAGGTTACCTTCTACTTTCTTAGAAGGCGACTCAAATTCAATGCCACATCCGGTGGGGGATAAGAGGTTTGACCCCCCCCCCCCCCCCAAATGTTAGTCCGACTCGTAAAAACGTAATAAAAATGTCATATAAACAAGTTTTCCATGCGTTTTTAAAATATTTTCTGCATCCCCCTCTTTTCCTCGAACAAAAATCCTGGGTACAGTCCTGCTCAAACTATAATTTTGGAAAACATTTTGCCCTCCTAAAGTCTGAATCTTCTTCGGTAATTCAATGAATTTTCACTCACAGTTGGTGTCTAGTAATACAAGTTCTTTTATTGAGACGCGTCCATCATAAATTATATGATTTTTTAAAAATATATGCATCTTTTGTATATGACACCATATTAATTATTTGTATTATAATATTCATATTAATATAACAAAAATTACTTATAATTAGTGATAGTTAGCGTCCTGAACGCTACTTAAATTATAATTCTGGAAAATATTCTGGCCCCAGTTTGGAATCCAGTTAGATCCCCCCCCCCCCAAAAAAAACAATGCCATCTAGTGCTTGACGTTTCTTAGCCTTTATTTCAAGCTTTGTTAATTGTGTTTTTTTTTAGAAACTGAAATCAGACGATTGTTACTACAATAATTTTGCTAATTACACTAATTAGACTAATTTTGCCTTATTATTAGCCTACACTAAAAAAAAATGCCAAGATAGCCTACGCCAAACGCTAGATGGCATCAGTGTTTTTTGTCAACACTAACACCAGTTCCCACTCTTTCCGTATTCTTTGATTCAAAAGCTAAAAACCAATGCAAAAAAAAAAAAAAAAAAATAGCTCAGTTTATGACCCAACTGACAATTCCACGGTTTATTGTGCTACGGAGCTACGCTACTGCTATCGGTTTTTTTTTTTTTTTTTTTTTTTTTTTATAATAGGCTACCAGCGATTTATGGCTCGGTGACAATAGTATATAGAAGTCCAAAACTTTTTTTCGACATAAGGGTCTAAAATGGAGAAAAATATTTCCAGTGGATTATTGTAAATTGTTTTCAAGGTCCCAATAATTTCCATCCAAGGATCTTTTTTCTAGGCCATAGAATAGTGCAAACAAGGAACAGGATGAACAAGTCATAACATCAAAATTGAAGTTCAAATGCATTATGTAGCGTCAGACTCATGTAAAGCATAGACTTAACTCTTTGGGCAGCTGAGGATGAAATCAAGTGTCTATTCTAGATTTCCAAGCAATTTTGAAAAAAAAAACACTTGCAATTTTATAGTATTTAGGATAATTTACTGATTTTTGGACCAGTTGTTGCTTTCAAATTATTATAATATTATTTTTATTTCTGCCTAGGCCTAGTCTTGCGAGCTTGTCTGCCCATTTTTTTTTTTTAGTTAAATATATATCTGTATTTCAGAGGCGGATTTAGGGGGGGCTGAGGGGACAATTCCCCAGCCATAGAAATTTTGGGGGCGTGAAATTTCAAATAAATAATCTAATGATTATAATCATTTTAAATTTTATTTTTATTAAAATAAAGTAGAGGGCCCATTTGGCAGAATTTTCCGATTTTTTTTCCCATATCTTCATCGCCATTCCTTGAAAATAAAAGTAATTAGAAAAAAATTAATAAATTATAATTTTTTGTGATGTTTTTTTTTTGTATTCAAAGCTTTTACAGGATGTCGAGATAATTAATAATTTTGAAGAGGCTAAAGTTAGAAAAGTCAGATTTAAACAGAGCGGAAATTTTGTTAATCAATGAAAATTTTGCTAAAATTCGGCCAAAAAATTCTTGGGGAACAGGAAGGGGGGGGGGGCTAGTAAAGATTTTGCCATGGTCGCAAGAAATGCGAGAACCGCCACTGGTGTATTTACATGAAAGTTAGTAATTTTGAGAGTAATGATTATTTTGCACCCTCTTGCCTCTGAAGGCCGATTTTAGACTTTTTATTTGCCTAAAGAATTATTTTAAAAAAATTTTAAAGAAATTTTTTTTATTCTGATTGAACTTTCTTATATTGGAGCGTTCTCTCTTTCATTATGGCACTATTACACTAGACTTACTTATGACGCAGGAAGGGCCTCCTGGCGCAGCCCCCTGAAATCCTGAATTTTCCCAAATTTCATTATACTAAGACTATCAACATTTTTTTTTTATTCCTATTCCTTC
This sequence comes from Artemia sp. Qi Xiang Cuo, assembly GCF_049724085.1. Classification (NCBI taxonomy): domain Eukaryota; kingdom Metazoa; phylum Arthropoda; class Branchiopoda; order Anostraca; family Artemiidae; genus Artemia; species Artemia sp. Qi Xiang Cuo. The sequence continues at coordinate 26,345,678 of NC_142807.1, read as the reverse complement.
TGTAAAAGTAAGTTAGACACATGCCTGCGTATGTCTCTAACTAGATTTTCAATTTTTAATTCGAAAGGGCCTTCTCACTATAATCTACGACTGCTTGTTTGATGGGGTAACCCTAGGAAAAAGAACAACAACTGCATGACCCTTCTTCTCTGGAAAAAATGAGAATTTTCGTATTGATGTAGATAGTAGCTTTAGGGTGTTGAGGCATTTTAAATTTCGTTGAATACCTTCTTCAAGATTGTAACTCTTTTTTTGGGGGGGGGGGGGTTGAACCCTTTTTTCTTAAGTTAATGAATTTTTATTTGATATTTGTCTTTAATGAGTAGCCTATAACTTAAAGTTACTGAACTTTGTATATTTAAAATCAATATCTGATGCAGATATCAATATCTGAGCAGACCCATCTTATGTACATATTATAATCAAAGTGTCAAAATCTTAGAGTTTCGGTATCTATTGACAAGGGTCCATCTTTACATACAGCTTACATACTGTTGTATCCTCCCCCACGTCAACCCAGGTTTTTACATTCAGATGTAATATTCGTATAAAAATGTTTAAAGACTGATAATATTCTATATAAAATACACCCCTTAAAATATTCTTTGGAGAGGGGATATGAAATATCAAAAATGAATATTTAAAGTCACCATTTTCACTGTTTTTAAGGGAATTTTTCTTTTTGAATATGTTTATTTTGTTTATATGGAATACTCCTCAGCCCTTCCCACCTGTGTCGATAAGCATATGAATATGATGTTTTGGGGTTCACTTAAATTATTGCAGGAATAAGAAAAGAGCTGTCACTCTGGAGCACATATATTGCAGCACTAGCCCAAAAAACAACGCTTAGTAAAAAGTCAAGCCAGGGTGTAAATTCCTCTCCCTACTATGGCGGGAGGGATTTAATCTGTCTGCACGAGGTCTTAATAAGAGTTAAAAATTTAGGCCCAAAAAATGCACTTTTTAAAGCTTCAAAAACCTGTCTTCACCCACAAAATCTTCCACTGACTCTCTTCCATAATAGCTCATGCATAACTATAAACCACTGTTTATACCCTTGGTCCTATTCTATGGCCACGAATCATCTAAATTTATATAGAAAATAGACTTCTTGCATTTGAAAATAACTCCCTGAGAAAATACTCTCAGTTCTTTGATCTGAGAGAGCACGGCATACATAGATAAAATGCAAGAACAAATTTACCTACTTACCAAGGTCCCAGCCATCCTCCTGGGACGTTTTGGGGCCGATAACTCCTGGCAAATCATGTGCAAGGGCTCGGTATATCGCTCTAGCGAGTGCGGTGCGTGATGATTGGGCAGTCTTGATGTTGTTGGAGTCTCCTTCTATCGTTTTCCCGGCCCACCTTGTGAGTGATGACCAGGGAAAGATTCTTCAAGGGTTATTAACAGTAGACGCCTCGACTCCATTCGCTTAAAATGGTCGAACCAGTGGAGCTATTACTTCCTTTTTACTCTAGGCAAAATCGTGTCAGTGGAATGGAGCTTCGGGCATACTTCCATATTTGTGATAATGACAATGTGTTTGATTCTAACAGTGCGACGGATGCGTCTAACCTCAAATTCTTGAGGTTATCTTTCATCTTCAGTTTTGAGTCTCAATATTTTGCATCCATACTTATTCTGGAAAAGACTAGGCGATGGAATTGGTGGTGTTTGAGTTGGGTAGAGAGACGGGGGTTTTTCAAGACGCTGGGAGTGCAAGTAGTCGTTCTACGTCAGAGCTATGACAGTTATCAGAGAAGAATAAGCTACTTAAAAACAAAAAGTAGTCCACTGTTTCGACTTGTGGACCGTCTATGGTGATAACGGGGAGGTAATCTAGTTCATGTCACGTAGTCACCATAACTTTATTCTTGTTGGCATTGATCACCATCCCAAAATCTTGGCGTCGTAGAGTCTATTAGCTTGTACTTGTAGTTTTGATGAACAGTTGGTTAGCTCGTTTATATCAACAGTGATGGCAAGAATATCTATCAGCAGCTCTCCTTTTTAGTGCCATATGCTGACGGTAGCAGTGACAGAACGGCATTTAGAAAGATGTTGAAGAGGTATGGTGATGCGACTAACTCTGGAGAACTCCAGAAAAAGTTGTGAACCCTTCTGACACCCTTTTAGAGCTTAATACTCTGCGATAGAACAGGTTATACTCACTCTTGATAATTTAGACTATTTACCAGGGACTCTGTAGTGAAAGAGGATATACCAGAGTCCTTCACATCACATCCCGAATAAGTTGGAAATCGACAAATGACTGACACAGCTCCTGGTCGAACTGGATGTATCGCTCCATGAGCTGCTGAATTACAAATACCTGGTAGATTGTGTATCTCCCAGGACAAAAGCCGGCAATTTTTTGTGTGTGTGTCAGAGCAAGACTTTCGTAGGGGCACGTGACTGGTTCGTGAAGCTGATTGGACGGTACTTTCCACATTCCTTCGTTGATCTATTTTTGTGACAGGGGACAACGGTGGCCTTGCATCATTGACGGAGTATCCCAGACGGTAGACACAATGATATGATACATATAGTTACAAGGTTTGATCTGACTTGAATGAATTCAGTGGTAACTCCGTCTGGGGCTTTTCCTCGCTTGAGCAGCTCAATCACTGTATGCATTGACAAAACAACCTTTGATAACCAAAGACATTCGCACAAGAAACTGAGATTTTAGGAGCAGAGCTGCCTTTTGTTGTTTGGAGCTAGAAATTGCCTGGCCTGCGAAAAACGACAGGCAGTGGACCTAATCTGGTCGGTCCCTAGAAAAGGAGGTTCCTATAAAGAACAGATCATCAGCGGAGGAGCTTTTGTCACTAGCCCAAGATTGAGCGGCTTGGAGAACAACCGTTGCTGCCTTAAGCCCTTCAGGGCTTTGGATAAACTTAGACTAAGTAGTTCAAAATGAAATAAAAGCTTTTCTACTTTAATCTGAGTATTCGGAATTGAACGTTTAAAAGTAACAGTGTTCTAAAAAAATTATATTTTGATTTTTTTTTTATCACAGTGAATAACGAGCATATTAAAAAAAAAACAACTTCGATCCATATTATTAGTCAGGTCAGAAGTAAGTTTGACATAGGAGATATTTATCCCGAATTATTTTCAAAATATGTAGAGAACGGCTTATATCATCTAAACTACGTAAGTTATAAAAATTTGCAAATTAGCACCATGTTAGGACTAATATACAAAGATTTATTTGCTTAAAAGAGAGAGGGACCACCTGAGAAACATAAAAAGTTTTAGACAAAACCACCATTTAGCATCCTGTCTCGAAGCTGCAGAACATGCACTAAAAAAATATTTCAGGCCTATAAACAGAGAGGCATTGTCTTACAAAGGCTAAAGGCAGACATTTCAAAATTCTAGTGGGCTCATTAATTTCATTTCTAAAGCTACAGGACATCTAAGCCCTAGGTCGTAAATTTGAATAGAACCGACACCCTGAATAGTTTTATTGGAATGGGTGTCACAAAAGATACCATTTCCACGAGGGCCAATAAAGCTCAATTGTTGTTTGTTTATCTAAATATTTATACAAATCTCTGCCGATGAAAAATAGGTAGAAGGGGATGAGATGGTATCTCCCAGAATTTTTCATTTTCAAAAAAACTACATATCTATTTTCTTTACAATGATATGTATATGCATGTATATGATATTATTAGGAAAAGTGGTTAAACTCTGCATAAAATGAGCCATCCTCCACAAAGTAATTTCGAGTAATCTTCCGTTATCCATCATTGAAGGCTAGAAATTCTCTTGCCTTCATTATTTATATATATAATATAGTACATAATATATATTACATATTAGGACGGATTAGGACGACAGTTTTTTTTTTTTTTTTTTTTTTTTTTTTTTTTTTTTTTTTGCCAAGTAATTACCTCTTAAACATAATATAATATATTATATATAACATATTATATATAATACAATATATAATATATGTAATATATAACATATTATATATATTATAATTATAATATTATGATATATATTACATATATTATATATAATATAATATATATAATATATAATACATATAATATATATAATATAATAATATTGTGTTATTATTTATATTTATCAAATAATTTTAGGGAGTTAGAATTGTAATATAGCGAAAAGTAACAAAATGACAAGTAACATAGCAAGACAAAAAACATTTCAATAACACTTCAATCTAAATAGAATTTTGAACAATTAAATAAAAAAAACGAGTTTTTTAACTGCAAGTAAGGAGCAACATTAAAACTTAACACGAACAAAAATTACTACGTATATGAGGGGGGTTGCTCCTCCTCAACACCTCGCTCTTTACGCTAAAGTTTTTTAGTACTTAAAAAAAGCTTCTTATGTTCTAATTAAAAGAACATAGTGTTTCAGGAGTCGTTCTTAAATAATTGGGACATAATCCAAACTTTAGCGTAAAGAGCGAGGTGCTGAGGAGGAGTCGCCCCCACATATGTCCAATAACTTATGCTTGTTATTAATTTTGATGTTGTTTTATAATTCTAGCTGGAAACAACTTATTTTTTTTAAATTTAATTTCTGATCGTTTTTTAAATAATGCCAGGAAATCTGGCCACACCTCCATGGAAAAATCCTTCATCCTGATGGATTTATTCTCTAGATAATTCAATCCTGATGAAAATTTACCCCGGACATTTACCCTTAACATCTCCACCTATAAAATTGAATCGGCATAGAGAAAACAAGACATACGATGAATTTCGAACAAAAATTTTGGCAAATTACACCAGTGTAAAATTTCCCCTGAAAAATTTACCCCCTGAAAACTTTCCTCCCCACGGAAAATTATCCCCGAGGAAAATCCCACCAGTTGAAAATCCCCCCCCCCCCCCCCGTCAGTAAAAAAAATGTATGCATACTTCCGAATAACAAATGCTATACGTAAACATTAGATGAATTATGTAACTTAGACCTTTGTCCATGGGCTGTGGGGGGAGGGGGGTCATGATATCTCCAAAGGCGTCGTTATTAGGCATTTCAACTATGCGGAACAAAATGGCAGTCTAAAAATTTGATCGGACGATTTTAAGAAAAAAGGGCGTTGGAGGCTTTGGCGCATCCAGGGGGTGGGGGCGAGGGGGGGGGGCTAACGTAGTCTAAAGTAGTGTAATTTACTTAATTAACGTAAGTTTGCGTTAATTAAACTTCCTCCTAACCCAACTTTATCGGATTAACCTTTTTTACCCCCCCCCCCCCCCAAAAAAAAAAATCCTGGATCCGTCCTTGGTGGGAGGGGGCCTAATTGCCCTCCAATTTTTAGTCACTTAAAAAGGGCACTAGAACTTTTAATTTCCATTCGAATGAGTCCTCTCCCGATATTCTAGGTTCACTGGCTCAATACGATCACCTCTGATAAAAATAAAAAACAACAAATAAACACGCATCCGTGATCTTTCTTCTGGCAAAAAATTAAAAATTCCACATTTTTGCAGATAGGTGCTTGAAATCTCTACAGTAGGGTTATCTGATACGCTGAATCTGATGGCGTGATTTACTTTAGAATTCTAAGACTTTTCGGTGGGGGGGGGAGAATTCTCCCTTTTCTCAAAAATGAGGCAAATTTTCTCAGGCTCGTAACATTTGATGGGTAAGACTAAATTTAATGAAACTTATGTATTTGAAATTAGCATAAAAAGAAAATTGTTTTGATATATCTATTGGTATCCAAATTCCGTTTTTCTGAGTTTCGGTCATTATTGAGCCGGGTCGCTCCTTACTTACTTTCGTTTTTTTTTTTACAAAGAAAACTTTAAAAACGCATCAAAAGCTCGCTTGTATTCATTTTTGTTATGTTTTTATGACTTGGAAACACTTTTCGGGAGGGGGGGGGGAGGTTTCAAAAACCCTAACTCCCCTGGATACGGTCTTGCAATAGATGTATTATTATTAAATTATAAATCTAAATTAAAATGCAAAGCTATAAATTTATGCAGTCAACTTAGCCTGAAAGATTTACGTCGACAGGAGAAAAATTATATTTGGCTCATTTTAGGATTTCACGAGTTAATATAACCCAGGGACGTACGCAGGGGGTGGGGACTCCAGGCCCAGCCCCCCCCCCGAAATCTCACGATTTTTTTCATTTTCCCATAATTTTCTGATTTTTCTCACAGAATAATGGGTTTGAAGGATTTGGCCCCCCCCCGAAACAGATGCCCCCCCCCGAAACAAATTCCTGCGTACGTGCCTGATATAACCCATTTGTTTCAAAAAGTGTTTTACGCTATTTTGATAGCCTTTCTTTAATTCATTCTTAATATTTCAGTCCAGCTTAACCACTGGGATTAATTCCTAATAGTTCCATTTCAACCGCCCTGATTATTGGTTATATAACTTGAGGTATTAATTCATGGACATATATGTTCAAAAGTGAGGAGAAAGAACTCCCTCCTCCGTTTTTAGCGTAAACTGAACTCCTCAAAATTGAAAATGGCTGCCCTAAAATACGAGTCATATTTCCATGTTAGCAGCAGGATGTGGGAATTAGTTTCCCTAGTGGTGGTTCTAGGCTTGGGCAGGGAAACAGATCCCCCTCGGTTTTTTCTGATATCTGACATAAAATTCCTTTTATTTTATATTTTTACATTTATTGTGGTATATCTTGCCCCCCTAGATTATGAGGCCTAGAACCGCTATTGAGTCTCCCTCTTGAAAGCTCGTCAGCGTAAGAAAAACTTCCAAAGCTTTTGATTCCCTCAATTTACGCATTTTTCACTGTATTCATACAAGCGTTAAATAACCGTATACAGGGAAATCCCTTCGTAAGATTCACTGAAAGCCCCCGACCCCATGGGCGCCCATATGGGGGGGCAAGGGGGGGCTCCCCCCCCCTGGCTGAATGATGTTGCCTTATTTTTATATTTTTTTTCTGCGATTTCTATTATATAGTATTAAAAGTGCCAATTAGACAAGGTTTGCCCCCCCCTGGAATTCAGCTTATGGGCGCCCATGCCCGACCCCCTCCATTGCTGAAAGTAAACACATTCTTGCCTTAAATTCGCCTATTTTTTTTTAATGTTTTCGACTTATAGTTTGAAGGAAAGGGTTTAGTGGTAATCTTAGATATTTTTCTTGCAATCTCAGCTCAATTTTGCTCATTCTCAGCGACATTTCTCAGAACTCTCGGTCACGATACCAAAATTCTCCGCTCCAGTTCTGTAAATCTCGCCAGAGTTTTTTTTTTATGTGCATATGATTTTTTTTACTCGAAATCTTTCCAACATCGGCTCCATTTTGTGCATTCTATGTGATATCTCTTGGAATTCTCTGCAACAGTACCATACGAATTATCAGGCTTGCCACATCAATCGTTGATGCAAAAATCCTGAATCTCTTTTTGGCATTTTCACGTTTGTAGTAGTCTAGGATGATACCCAGGGTGACCCCCCCTCGTTTCTTTAGGAACCCATGAATGATCAGACTGCAATTGCTCAAAACTTACTGTATTCTTTTACACGATATGGTTGACCTTAAACACCTGATCCACGTTACAATCAACTTTCGTGCATTTCGAACCTATATCAATCACCTTGAATAAAGTCCCGTACTAAATAATTTCTCATAGTCTAGAATCGAACGCCTCAATCAAAATTTCCAGACGGGCACGATGGATTTTAGGTCGTGACATCTCTTGGTGGGTGTTTTATTCTGCAGTCAGTGTTTTCAATCTTACGAAATTTCTAACCTGATTAATTATGCCGTGAAACTTGGAGTTAGAACGTGATTACACACACTGAATTCCAGCATAATGCTGGTCATTTGATATTTTACAGCAATTGGCACGTCAAAGAGTTGCTGTTGATGTTGGTAACAGGTTTGATGGATTTATGGTTGATATCTGATCACAGTCTAGTGTTAATAGAGGTGCGAATTTTTGATGATAAACAGGTTATATTTTCAACAAGTGACCAGGTTTATGTTTTGTTGCACATATCGTCTCACGAAACATCATAATTTTTAACTATAAAAACAAGTATTTTATACTTAGGACACCCACGAAACGATTCAAGAGAAGAGAAAGGAATCATACTAAAAGTGCAAAAAATAAAAATAAAATAATAATTCTTGTAATAGTAATGCTATCGGGGAATATGAACTTGGGAAAAACGGTAAAAATCTTCTAAATATCATATTAAATCATGAGCTATCAAATAAAGGACGCCGAGGTACTTGTGTATTATATAGACCACACTCAAGAAGTGAAGTTAGGTTAATCATAATGAAATATACCAAATTCTGATGAAAATACAATGCTTTTGTAACAAGATTATGGAAACTACAACAGATAACTATGAAAATCAGGTCGCCCAGAACGCATCAAACAGTTCTGGTAAAGAAATGTAAGTAAGGAGCGACACGGCTCAATAGTAACCGAAACTCTAAAAAACGGAATTTTGATTCTAATAGATATCAAAAGAATCAGATTTTTATGCTGATTTCAAATATATAAGTTTCATTAAGTTTAATATTACCTATCAAAAGTTACGAGCCTGAGAAAATTTGCCTTATTTAAAAAAGGGGGAAGCAACCCTTAAAAGTAAAAAAATCTTAATGAAAATCACAGAATCAGATTTAGCATATCATAGAACCCTACTGTAGAGGTTTCATGCTCATATCTACTAAAAATGTAGAATTTGTATTTTTTGCCAGAAGAAAGATCACGGATGCGTGTTTATTTGTTTTTTGTTGTTGTTTTTTTCTTCCAGAGTGATCATATCGACCCAATGGTCCTAGAATATCGCGACAGGGCTCATTCAAATGGAAATTAAAAGTTTTAGTGCCCTTTTTAAGTGACACAAAAATTGGAGGGCAACTAGGCCCAACGCTCTATTTCCCAATATCACCCGATCAAAATTTTGAGACAGCCATTTTGTTCAGCATAGTAAAAAAAATCTAATAACTATGTCTTTGAGGATGACTTAATCTCCCACAGTCCCCAGGGGAAAGGCTGTAAGTTATGAACTGTTCCCATTGTTTACATATAGTATTTATTTGGATATAAAAGACATTTTCAGGGGGGATTTTTTCTGGTGTGGGTTAGCATCAAGGGAGGGGTTACGTGGGAGGATCTTTTCATTGGGTAAGGGAACTTGTAAAAAACAAGTTTTTTCAACTGAATGTAAGGAGCAACATTGAAATTTAAAACGAACAAAATTATTACGTATATAAAGGGGGTTGCCTCCTCCTCAACACCTCGCTCTTTAAGCTAAAGTTTTTTAGTACTTTTGAAAAAAGCTTCTTATTGTTCCAATTAAACGAACATAGTCTTTCAGAACTCATTCTTAAAGAATTGGGACAAATTCAAACTTTCAACAAATTCAAAAGGCACGAGTATGATACTACACTCAACACATGGTAATATATGGAAGATCGTTAAACTATGGAGACTTCGGAGAGGGTCATCTCCCCTGCATAAGTGCCTGCAGCAGTCATACAAATTTACTCCACATATATTGCATTTAGTTACCTAAGTTTATCTTAAGTTACGCTTAACGTAAACTAAGGATCGCAATCGTGCTGTCCTCGGCACAAAAACAGAAAAATCTTTGTGGTTGCCACGTGAAAAAATTGAACACCGATAAATTGGTCAGATATTTTAGAAATACCTTTTTCAAATGTTGCCTTTTACAGTATTAATTTTAAGGCATGAAATTTGACATATTTCTTTTCATGATTGTCACGAGTGACTTCAATTGTTTCTATAGTTAACATGGTAGGGAGGATATAACTTAATGAAAAGGTTAAGATTTGCACTATTACGCTTTGTTCTGTAAGATAGTCACGGTAGCTTCAGTAATCTCAACCTTACTTTGTATCCCTTGTCCTCTAGGCATTTTACCATCTTGGTTGCGCATTTTGTATTGTGTTGCTGCTAAGCTTAAAACCAGTCTCCATTTGGAAGATTCTGCAGATCTGCACCGCCAATCTGCAAATTTTATTTCAATGGAAACTTCTTTTCCGGTTCCGTATTGGCAGATACTGCATCCTTCAAGGTTGCTTTTTCTGCAAGATGGCAGAATGGCAGAATCTGCCAAATGGAGACTGGCTTTTTAGCCCATCCCTAGCTTGGTCTGATAAGAGCCTTATACAGCCTTCTAAATACTGCTGCTTCCTGCTTCTCTGCATGTTTTAGAGTTCTATTGACTATGTCAGGAGTTCGATATGCACTAGAAAGAATAGGCGTTGTGCCCCCGTGGAACTTGAGGGCGTTTTCAATGAGGACTCCGAAGATCATTGTAGACATTTAATAGCGGTAGTTGATTAAAATAATTACATCAGCATTATTTGAAAAAAATCTAGTTACAGAATATACTACTTCATTTATTCAGGGTTCCAAACGAGAACCAGGTGCCCCATAATACATCCAAGTTTCCTTGATCAAGTTTAGAACAGAAGGGAAAATATTTTGAATTACTGTGCCCTGTTAACTCTGAAAATTGATTTTAAAAAATGAGGAAAACCGAGAGTTTTACATATTGTGAACCTCCCCTCAACTCTCTTTAGGACAAAAAAAATGGAACACTGACACAAAAATGCAGATAAAAGTCCTCATGACAAAATAAAAACAAGACAAACCTTAAAAACCAACAGTAAAATAAAAAGGCTCACTTCAAGCTTGGACAGGACCTCTCGTTTTGTATTTTCGTTATTGTTTACTCATTATTCCATTTCTTACACTGAGGACGGGTGAGTGGAGATCTCGATCGAAATATTTGTGTACTTTTCCTTTTTTTCTGACGGGAATAATCCTTGTATTTTGTTACATTTTTTTTTTTGTCGTGCTTACCCACTGGTCTTAAAAATCCAATATTAATGTCTTTAATATTAGATTTATTTTTTGCTTTTGAAACAATACAAAATAAGGCGATAAATATTTTAACCATAGGTTATTTCCATTTATCAAATAAAAAATCATTTTTTTCAACTGAAAATAAGGAGGAACTTTAAAACTTAAAGCGAAAAAAAAATAATTCCATATACGAGGGGGGCTGATCCATCCTCATCCCCTCCCTCTTTACGCTAAAGTTTTTTTAAGTACTTTAAAAAAGCTTCGGGTTCAATTAAACAGTCCTTTTGTTTCAGGAGTCGTTCTTAAAGAATTGGGACAAAAAGTCAAACCTTTGCTTAAAGAGCGAGCGATTGAGGAGGGGACATCCCCTTTCATATAGGGAATAATTTTTGTTCGTTTGAAGTTTTAATGTTGCTCCTTATTTTCATTTTAAAAAGATTGTTTTTTATTTAATTTCTGATTGTTTTTCAAATAATGCCAGGAAACCCGCCTCCCCCTCTGTGTAAAATCCCCCCCGCCAAAAATTCCTACGTGAAAAACTTCTTTCACTTAAATTTGCGCCAGGAAATTCATCCTGTATAATTCCATCCTTGCTAAAAATATCCTCTCCACGGAAAATTTCATGCGACGATTCTCCCTGGAAAATTCTTCTTACTTTCATTTGAAAAAAAGGTGCGCTCCCCACAAAGCCCCAGATAATTCCTTCCCCGCTCAAAATTTCTTCCAGACAAGCGCTCGGAACATCTTCACATTTAAATTGAGTCGCCGAGGAGAAACCAAGACAAAAACGAAGAATTCCGTAGATGCATTCTGGCAAATTCCACGGTGTAAAATTTCACCTGTACAATTTCCCCCTTAAAGTTTTCCCTGTGAATCCCCCCCCCAGAAAATATCCCTATATTTCCCGATAACAAATGCTATAACAATGGGCCAATTTTACTGCTTGCACCCCTTTTCCCAGGTGTTGTGGGGGGTCAAGTCGTACCTGATTTCGGTATAATTTTAATATTTTTAGTATACTTAGAATTTCCATCACAATGTGCCATCTCCTGATTCCCTAGGAGCATTGGTTTCATAAGATCGCTCCTCGGGGAAAAAACAGAAAAAGACAAAAAAATTACAAAATTCCAAATTAATATAAATTGGAGCTTGAAAACCGTGCAGTTGAGTTCTCTGATATGCTGAATCTAACGATGTGATTCTATTAATATCCCTTGATTTTTCGGGGATGTTTTCCCCTTTTTCGGAAACCAGGTAAATTTTCTCATGATCTTAATTTTGATGGATAGCATTAAACGTAATTAATTTTATATATTTGGAATCAGAATAAAAAGCCTATTCTTTATGCATTAATTTTATCAAAATCTATTTTTTTAGAGTTTGGTTACTATTGAGCGGAGTCACTCCTTACTTACAGTTCATCACCACAAATTGTTTGAAAGCTGAATTCTGAGCTGAGACAATTCTTTTCAGCGAGGTTATTTCAGGGATTTTGAACGGTACGGAATGGCCACACCAGATATAGCGGGTCTAGCTAGACAGGGCACGCAAACCTGATAAAGCGGACAATGACATGCTTTAGACTTAACTTTTTTGTTTTTTTTTAATTTAGCAAATAACATTAATATATAAGATCAAGATTAAGCATGAAATAGTAAAAAATTAAACTCGCACTATTGATAGTCCAGCTAGGACAGGAAAAGACAGCGAGAGACTTGCCAAATAATATATTTTTGGCATCGAGAAGCTTCAATTTTAGATATGTGGGTATACTCCCCCCTACCACCCGAAAGAACAATTTTTGGTTTGACCTACTCCAACATCATAGGCCATATGTGTGCTTTTACCATTTGACGGCTGAGGACTATTTGAAACGGCTGAATAATTATAAGCGTAATTATGGGCCAATTTTATAGGCTTTCCCTAAATTCCAAAATTTGATAAATTTTGATAGATAAATAAGGTTAAATTTTCTTCTTAAGCCCCTCTATATTCATCGCGCGCATTAAATAAGTAGGAAGTGATAAAAGTCTAGGAAACAGAACATTGATATTCTAATGGATAAGTGTAAACAATAAGAGCTAAGCTTATTACTGTCACCATTTCTTCTCCCCACAACCCAAATCATTTCGCTTATATAATCCGACATCCTTCTCGTAGTCCCCAGTAACAGAATTAATTAGACAGGCGCCTTTTTCACAAGTCTATTTTCTACGGTTGGTGTGACTTGTAAGCATACATCTGGCCAAAATCTAAGCTGATTAAACACTAGGTCCTACTCTTCCGCGCTGAGTATTGATGCAAAAATATTATCCCTAACTCATTCCCTCCAACATCTGTTTTGTCCACATTTTTAAAGGAACAAATCATAAGAAGATAAATACGTCAAAGACCGCTATTAATTTTAATGAAGTGTAAAGTTTTTTGACAATCAAGTTCTTTATTTGATTGAGGGTTCAACAAAAAGAGGGGGCTACAGTTGGGGAGTTACAGTGTTTTAATTTTTTCTTCTTTTAAGTTTTCTTTGTTTCCGAGGCGACTCGGTTCCAGTGGCGGATCCAGGGGAGAGGAGGGCGCCCCCCCCTAACGTAGTTTAGAGTAGTGTAATTTACTTAATTAACGCAAGTTTGAGTTAATTAAACTTGCTCCTAACGCAAGTTTACCGGATCAACCTATTTTGTGCCCTCCCGTAATAAAATCCTGGATCCGCCCCTGCTCGGTTCAATTAAGTTTGAAAGCAACCAAGGGTACCAACAAGGCTGGGGTTGCAATAGACCCCTAGGTGTTACCCCCCCTAATTTTCAAAACACATTTTTTGTCATTTTCTTGAAGAAAAAGCTTACAAAATTATTCCCGCCTAGATTTTGAAAATACGTCCTCACTATCTTAATTTTTAGGAATTGATACCACTGAAAGTAACGAAAGAAAAAATTATAACAGAATTACTTACACACACAAAATAATAAAATTTCATTTATTTAAGTTTACCAGTAATTGCTGCGTTAAGCCAAGCAACCTTGTGCACTGACGCACCAACTTTTCTGGTAAAACGAGGAATCCCTAAAGACCCATTCACATTGAGATTTTCCTAATACAAAGATTCAGCTAGCTACAATTCGAGCCAATCAGAATTTCTCATAGATTTTTCCGCCAATCAAAAAATTCTATAAGAAATCTGATTAGATCAAATTATCACTAGTTAAATCTCGAAATTAGTAAGACTTCAGTGTGAATTGGGCTTAACCAAAACATTTCTGGTTCACTGGATGCTGGCCATTGCAGAGAAATTCACATCTCTCTCCTGTGATACTGACATTCCATAATGCTTCATTTGGTAAGATAAAACAAATCTTAGGTTTGTCCAACATTCAAATTGTCTATGCAAACCAAAAAATTGTTCGGCACGAACAGTTCTTTTAACAATAATTATCTTGCATATTTAACCAGCTACACCCAGAATAATTTTTTTTTGTGCTCTATAAAATCATGAAACATATCTAGAATCAAACAGTTCGTGGTAACGAACTGTAAGTAAGCAGTGACGCGACTCAATAGTAACCGAAACTATAATAAACGGAGTTGATATCGAAAGAATCGGTGTATTATGCTGATTCCAAATATATAAGATTCATTTAGTTTAGTGTGCCCACCAAATTTTTGTAAAATGAAGGGAACCCCTAAAAGTCAAGGAATATTAATGAAAATCACACCATCAGATTCAGCGCATCAGAAAACCCTACTAAAGAAGTTTCAAGATTCTATCTGCAAAAAGGTATTTGTTTGTTTTTTTCAGGGGTGATTGTATCGACCAAGTGGTCCTGGAATATCAGGAGAGGGCTTATTCGAACTGAAATTAAAAGTTCTAGTGCCCTTTTTAAGTGACCAAAAAGATCGGAAGGCCACTAGACCCCTCCCCGCCCTTTTTTTCCAAAATCGTCCGATCAAAATTATGGGGTATTCGGTTTGTTCAACATAGTTGAAAGGCCCAATAATTATGCTTTTGGAGATAACATGACCCCCACAGCCCCTGGGAAAGGTCTTAAAGTTATAAAATTTGTCAATTGTGTACGTATAGTGTTTGTTACTGGAAAGTATGAATACATTTTTGGGACGAAGGGACGAATTTTCTGCCGGGGTATTTTCCACGGGGAGGGAAGTTTCATGGGGTGAACTTTTCAGGGGAAATTTTTCAGTGAGGGAATTTGTCAGAATTCCTATACGAAATTCTTTTTATATGTCTTGCTTTCTCTTTGCCGACTCAGTTTTACGCTGGAGATGTTAAGGGTCATTGTCCAGGGTAAATTTTCATCGGGATTGAATTGTCTAGAGGATATTTCCGTAGAAGGGGATTTTTCTGTGGAGGTGGAGTCCGATTTCCTAGCATTATTTAAAAAAGGATCAGAGATTAAATAAAAAAACAAGCTTTTCAACTAAAAGTAAGGAACAACATTAAAACTTAAAACGAACAGAAATTATTACGTATATGAGGGGGTTGCCTCCTCCTCAACACCTCGCTCTTTACACTAAAGTTTTAATTCCGTCCCAATTTTTTAAGAACGACTCCTGAAACACAAAGGGGACCTCATTCATCCCAAACGTGAAGAGTGAGGTGTTGAGGAGGAGGCAAACCCCCTCCTGTTTATTTTAAACTTTAATGTTGCTCCTTACTTTCAGTTAAAAAACTTGTTTTTTTTACTTATTCTTATTCAAGAACATACTGAGGTTCCGTCTTCAACCAGACATGTAGAGATTTTGCTGAGTACTGACTCGAAGTTACTCCATCATGGCCACAAGCCTTCAGGAGTCATGGTGGATTATAAATGATTTGATAAATTGTTTGATTAAAAGGTTTTTGTTAAAGAAAATGGGGCAGTTTTTCTAGTTCTAATGATTCAAACAATTCGACAATGTGTCAACAATGTGAACAAACAATGTGTCAAAGATTATCCAGGGTGCTTAATATAATATTACTTATACACTATTCAATTATCACATGAAATCTTACTTATACATTATAACATTTTAATAATTCTTCGCTATATTTACTGCTGCCTAGACAGTATAGTTAAGCCCATAATTATTTCCTTGGTCTAAAGCAGATTCGATTCAATGAGCAATTGAACATATATAGGGTAGGAAGAAGCTTCATAGAACTTATTTAATACAGAGATTTACGCTTAAATAATTTTGTCAATGTTTATTAAGAAAACACTAAAAAACAGAAAATAAGTTATAGACCTATATTATAAATTAGACAACTTAAAACAATTAAAACTGTTTAGCTTACTAGCAGGGAACATAAATATATTTTTCACTCGTTTTTGTATTTTTTTGTGCTTGAATCACTCCAAACGAGTCAAGAATGATGTCACAAAACTTCAAGTCACTTTTGGAATTCCAAATTTTCCCAACTTATGCTAATGAGACTGATAAATTGTAAGGTGGGTCACTGGACAGTACTGGACACCTATTTAGAAGAGATAGAATTACTTCCAGAATTGACTTGTTGTTCTGGTTAACAGAAACTGTGAATTGCAAGCCAAAGTGACCAAAAGATATTTAGTATGAATGACATTTCTAGTTGAAGAATTATTACTTCTAATACCGACACGTCTTTCTTCTTTTTTTCTACAAACGTATGAACCAAATAATATTTTGAAGCTATGACATTAAGCGTGCATTAATCCAATTATCACGATAAATTCTTGAACGTCACTAAGGTTATCAAACAGTTCGTGGTAACAAACTTTAAGTAAAGAGCAACTCGGCTCAATAGTAACTGAAACTAAAAAAAAACGGAATATTGATATAAATAGACATATCAAAAGAATAGGGTTATTATTTTGATTCCAAACATATACAATTCACCAACTTTAGTTCTACCAAACAAAAGCTATGAGCTTGAGCAAATTTACTTTATTTTTTAAAAGAGGGAAAACACCTGCTAAAAGTCCAAGAATCGATGAAAATTACATCATCAGATTCAACGTATTAGAGACTTCTACCCTACTGTAGAAGTTTCAAGCTCCTATATACAAAATCTGGAATTTTGCAATTTTTTTCTTTTTTTTTGCCAGAAGAAAGATCACGGATGCGTATTTTTATTTATTTTTTCCAGGGTTTGATTGTATAGAATCAATGGTCCTAGAAGATCGGGAGAAGGTGCATTCAACCGTAAATTGAAAGTTCTAGTGCCCTTTTTAAGTGACCAAAAATATAGGAGGGTTACAAGGCCCCTCCCATTCGCCTTTTTCCCCAAAGTCGTCCGATCAAAATTTTGAGATAGCCATTTGGTTCAGCATAGTTGAAAGATCCTATAACTATGCCTTTAGGGATAACATGACACCCCACCTCCCGTGGTAAAAAGTCTGTAAGTTACGGAATTTGTCCATTGTTTGTGTATAGTATTTGTCATTGGAAAGTATACAGACATTTTTCGGGGGGTGGGATGTTGTGCCCGGGATGGGTTTCCATGGGAAGAATTTTTGGTGGGGAGGGAAATTTCTGGGGGTGACCTATCCAGGGGAAATTTTAAACTGGGGGGATTTGACAGAGTTGCTATATGAAATTCTTTTTATTTGTCTTACTTTCTCATTGCTAGCTCAATTTTGCATAAGGAGATGTTGCGGGGGGATTGTTTGGAGGAAATATTCAGCGGTTTTAGATTTCCAGAAAAAATTTCCGGAGTGATCGGAAAAACGATTAGAAATTAAAGCCTTTTTCGATTGAAAGTATACCAAGAAGAATTTTTCAGGCTTGCGTGGGGGGGGGGTGTATTTTACGTGGAAAAAACTTTCCACGGAGGAATTTCCCGTGAAGAGAGGAAATTTTTTCATGGAGGGGGAGCCAAATTTACAGGCATTATTTGAAAAACGATTAGAAATCAAATAAAAAAAAAAAAACAAGTTTTTTTTAACTGAAAGTAAGTAGCAACATTAAAACTTAAAATGAACATAAATTATTTCGTATATGAAAGGGTTTCGACCCTCCACAACACCCTGCTCTTTACGCTAATGTTTGACTGCTTGTCCCAGTTTTTTAAGAATGACTCATGAAACACGAGGACTGTTTAATTAGAATAGGAAGCTTTTTTAAAAGTGCTAAAACATGTAGCGTGAAGAGCAAGGTATTGAGGAGGGAGGCAACCCCTTCATATACAGAATAATTTATGTTCATTTGAGTTTTTATGTTTCTCCTTACTTTCAGAAGAAAAAACCTGCTTTTATATTTGATAAATAAAAATACATTTGTTTTGTCTCAGTAACCTAACTGTAGGCCTAGAGTTATGATTGCGTTACCAGGTGAGAAGTTTTATGAATTTTTTTATTGGATGGAATATCTCAGTATAAAATTTTCATGCTGTTTATTTTAGATTATTCATATTACAAGAAATGCCTATAGACAGGGACGTACGCGGGAGGCCATGGGGCCCGGCCCCCAGAAATCCTAAGCTTTCTTCAATTTCTGGGCACTTCTTATTTGAATTATCTAATATTTTTTATTACCCCTTCTTCAAGAGTTTCTTTTTATTAGAACCCTGAAAGAAAACTCCTGCGTACGCGCCTGTGTAGATGTGATACTCATCTCACAATAAACCAAATCCAAAACTGTAGTAAACCGAACTGTGATTGAGATACATAGGAAAATAAGATTCTTTATAACCACGAGAGTTGGAGTTACTCCTAAAATGTATGAAATGGAAAAGTATTTCACGAAGAATCATAATTACCTCCGAAGAAGTGGTAAAAAATGAATAAATTGAATGAAAGAGAATAAAAAGGCGTACCCTCGACTAGTGTAACCTAGACCAACTTCAGCTGCTAGAACCAAGGCTACTTAGCTTATTGCTATTTCATAAGCTAATAATCAGTAGCGCCTGGTAGGTATTAAATAAAAAAAACAAGTTTTTTAAACTGAAAGTAAGGAGCGACATTAAAAATTAAAACGAACAGAAATTATTCCGTATATGAAAGGGGCTGTCCCCTCCTCAACGCCTCGCTCTTTACGCTAAAGTTTTTTATTGTTTCAAAAAATAAAGTTGTGAGACAGAGTCAAACTTTAGCGTAAAGAGCGAGTAGTTGAGGAGGGGACAGCCCCTTTCATATAAGAAATAATTTCTGTTCGTTTTAAGTTTTAATGTCGCTCCTTACTTTAAGTTTAAAAAACTTGTTTTTTTTAATTTAATTTATGATCGTTTTTTATTTAATGCAGCTTTTATTTTTGATCACCGTCATTGAATAAGTAAATAAAATTTGCATAAAAATTTTAATTTTCTTTTTCTAAATGGATGTCTCTAAATTTGGTTATGACGTAATTTACAAATTAACATACGTAACTAACTTCTATATTTGTATATTTTTCTTCTGGCAAAAAATACAAAGTTGCAGATTTTTGCAGATATGAGCTTGAAACCTATTTAATTGGATTTTCTGATACGCTGAATCTGACGGTGTGTTTTTATTAAAATTCTTTCACTTGTAGGGGATGTTTCCCCCCTCTTTAAAAATTCAGGTAAATTTTTTCAGGCTTGTAGCCTTTGATGAGTAATACTAAACTTAATAAAATTTATATATTTAGAATAAGCATTATAAACCTATTCTTTTGATACATTTATTGACATCAAAATTCTGTTTTTAAAAGTTTCGATTAGGCCTACTATTGAGCCGTATCGCTTGTTTTTTTATTGTTTTTTTTTATTACGTATATGCTATTACGTATATGAGCGGGTTCTCCCCTTAGTCAATACCACGCTCTTTACGTTAAAAGTTAAAAGAAATTTTAATTCCAAACCCCTGAATCACAAAGGCCGTTTAATTAGAATAGATAGCTCTTTTGAAAGCAATAAAAAAACTGTAGCGTAAAGAGCGAGGTATTGACTTGGGGGAGAACCCCCTCACATACGTTATAATTTCTGTTCGTTTTGAGTTCTAATGTTGCTTCTTACTTTCAGTTGAAAAAACTTGTTTTTTTTTTAAATTTAATTTCTGATCGTTTTTTAAATAATGCTTGGAAATCCGGCGCCCCCTTCATAGAAATGTCCCTTACCCCAAAGAAACATCCTCCACGGAAATATTCTCCCGAGTAACCCCCTCCTCCAGCCCCCCCCCATTCAGAAAAAAAATCCTTCCTGAAAATGTCTGTATACTTCCCAATAACCAATAAATAATGCTGGCAAGTCCGGCGCCCCCTTCATGGCAATTTCCCTTCCCCCATAAAAACTTCCTTAATGGACAGATCCTCCAACATAACCCCCGACCCCCCCCCCCACTAACAGAAAAAAAACCCTCCCGAAAACGTCTGTATACTTCCCAATAACCAATACTATATGTTAAGATTGGGTAAAGTTCATAACATTCAGCCCTCCCCCCTGGGACTTCGGGGGATTAGGTCATCCTAAAAGACATATCTATCATATTTTCGACCATGCTGAACAAATTGGCTATCTAAAAATTTTGATCGGGTGACATTGAGGTAAAAGCGTTGGAGGGGGCCTAGTTGCCCTCCTTTGGTCACTTAAAAAGGGCACTAGAACTTTTAATTTCCGTTCTTATGAACCCTCCCACGCTATTCTAGGACCACTAGGTCGATGCAGTCACTCCTGGGGGAAAAAAAAACAAAAATACAAATAAACACGCATCCGTGATCTTTCTTCTGGCAAAAAATGCAAAAGTCCACATTTTTGTAGATAGGAGCTTGAAATCTCTACAGTAGGGTTCTCTGATATGCTGAATATGATGGTGTGATTTTCATTAAGGTTATATAACTTTTAGGGGGTCTTTCCCCCTTTTTTTGAAAATCAGGCAAATTTTCTCAGGCGCGTAACTTTTGATGGGTAGCACTAAACTTGATGAAACTTATATATATTTGAAATCAACATTGAAATCTGATTCTTTTGATGTATCTATTGGTATCAAAAACCCGTTTTCTAGAGTTTCGGTTACCATTGAGCTGGGTCGCTCCTTACTTACAGTTCGTTACCACGAACTGTAAGTTACTGTTACCTACCTACAATTTAAACATTTTATAATTTCCTTTATGCTCTCCTACATTTTTTTGCATACTTTGCCTGATATTAGGGTCCTATTGAATTCGGTACATGTTGATCTGTACATGTGAAAAGCCCTGCTACCCCATTCAATCAATCAATCAATTCAACGAATAAATTTACGACAAGTAGGCTCTATGGCTCTATAGGCTCTATGGCCAAGAAAAAAACAGGGCAAAAACAGAAATACACAAATACTAAAAAAAGAGAAGAAAAGTAATTTCAATATAATGCATTTCAACCTTTCAAAGACTCAACACACACACATCATACACACAAAACAAAACAAAACAAAGAAAAAAAAACAATATTTAAAACACCCAAACAAAAAGTGATTTTAAGAGACCCCCCCAAAAAAAAGAAGATTTAGGACAATCCAATGAATTAAACCAAATTCCAAATATATATTTGAAACCAAGCCACAAAAAATGTAAAAAACAAACTCAATACCCCTCACAACAAATATTGGAGTGACCTTCAACCGATCCCAAGACAACTTTTTAATTTGTCCCAAGCACAGAGCGTACCCTCATTTACTATCTAGCCTCCAAATCTCACTTAATCAAATACTCGCGACTGCCTTTGTCTAAGACGGCTGCAGTACAGCGTTTGCACTTCAAGCATTCATGCTTTATTCTGCGATAAATAGTGAAATTCTAACCTCCGTTGACATTACATCTCTTTTCCACCCTTTTTAAGCAGTGGGCCCTCTTCCTTGTAAAATTCTCTTGCCCCCTAAACTTTTCTGTACTTAGTATCCAATAAAAAAAAATCCTAGCACCGCAAGGAATTAAACATAGCCTACTGCGGAACCCCTCACTTAGCCGAGCGTTTGCATTTGCCTACTCTCCGCAAATAAAAGACCAGTCCATCAGCTTCTTTGTTGTGCTTTCATTGAAAGGGCTTGAAGAGGCTGCTCTATTATAGGGCATAGAACCCAACAAAGACTGTTAAACGCCCATCGCTCTATTATTTGTTTTGTCCAAATACATGCTCACTGCAGTGTATGAATGTTTGGCATTTTGAAGACAGGAGGGGGAATTTGCTCAGTTGGGTAATGTGAGGATTTCCCACCACGCGACATAGAATTGATGGAATATGCTCAACTGCAAGAAACAATAAAAACCAGGGGAATAATTATAATAATAATTCCGTTTAAAGCGTTTCGATTATGCATACAGTGACAAAAAAAGAAAAGAAAAAAGAATAATTGAATTTAATACAAAAAGTAACATTAAAAATAGAGACTCTAATGATAATAATCTAATAAATAATACACACAGGAGTTCAACTATTTTTTGTAAATTGATAGGCTATATAATTCAAAAGAAATGTCCACTAAGAGAGATAGAAGCGATCCATCATGCAATGCACATCCCTCCTAAAAAGTTGTCTTCTGCGGGTACGCAGCCAGAGTCTTTGCCCCCCCCCCTTCCCCTCATTAAATCCTTAATTTATAATTTGTACACAATGCACTTCATATGATTCACTTGTTTGGTAATGTTTTTTATTAGATCATATCAGATCGGATTTTTTTTTTCTCGAAGGGGGCCCAAAAAATTCCCGTGTTTGTACATGAACCTGGGAAGAAAAAAGTGTACTCGATTTGAAGACATCTCTTCACTGAAAGAGATACAGACAGGGAACATATATAGCAGACCTAGTCCCTTCATTTTAAGCCTCGATTAACTTTTTTTTCAATATTCGAAGATGATGTAAAATATACCAAAAATTGTTTAATTAGATTTTAACAAATTACAAGTTAAGTTATTTGGCTTCGTAGTAGTTATTTTTATCTATGTTTTTATTTATTATTATTATTATTTTTTTGGAGTCTATTTAATCTAATCGATCAATTTAGTTTATTTATTCTATTTTTTTCTATAGTTTTCAATTTATCTATATTTTCTTTTCTTCTCCTTCGTCTGTGAGTAAGTGATCATTTTAAATTTTCTTTTGCTTTTCATCTCTGAGTAAGCAACTCATTTGTCTTCCCCCTTCTTTACAGGCTAATGAGCCTTTGGGGGAATAATAACGTGTATTATTGTATGTGTATTTAATGGATAATAAATCTTATCTCTTAAGTTCAAAATTTACTTCAGGCACCTATGTAAGGTTTTCTTTGGAGGTAAGGACAAAATTTTTTTGAAGGAGGGAGGGGGTGTGACTTTGAAAGACATAAGAAGCAAACTAAGCAGTAGGCATAGGCTTTTTTGGGGAAATCATAAATATCTCGAGACTTAGAGAGGGGTATGGACCTAGAGGCCCTCCTTCTATGTACTAAAGATTGAAGCTGCGATTAAAAATCAACATAATAGCATAAAATAGGGTAATTAGAATTAAGAAAGCAGCATATGTTAAGACCAGGAACTTTTTTTTAGATCTTAAAACATAAAGTAATTAAAGTCCAAAATCGACGGAATATTGACTGGCAGTTTAAATAGTAGGCTCAGTATTGAACCGAAAATTTTGCGGCTATGGACAAAAGATAAAATGATTGAGTCACTAGTACCAAGCTTAAAAAAAAAAAAAATCAAATTCAGCGGTCACTTCCAAACCGACAGATAACGTAAATAGACTCACTTCAACTTCCGGAAAAAACTATAAACTAAAACAACAACACTTTTGGAAACAAGTAGTCTAATCCTCATGTCAGACCTGTTGCATAGAAGCCTGAAATCGGATTAGAAACCCGTCAATTAATGCCCAGAAATTGACGCCTATAAATTGCTCCCGATTGTACCGGATAATCCCTGATAGGATACTATCAAAAATAGGTACTAAACTTAACGGATTATGCCAGCTGTTGAAAGGTAAAAGCGCATACAATTTTCATTATTCCAAAAAAAAACGTTGCCCGAAGCTTACGGCAAATTTACGACTTGGTTCTAGATAGCGGTGGAACTGAGCACTCGCTAAATTTTGGAAATTGGATTGGTAAATAAACGAAAGTGGGACTATCCAACTCTCCATGAAAGTTGTTTTGGTTATTAGTCACAATGCGTATTTTTCTCTTGGCAACACAGCACAAATTTAAATGCGCACTTTAGCTACATGCCATATCGGTTGGTAATATTTTAAAATCTTCTTCCATAATTCTATTTGATTCAGCGTAGTAATTTCAATTATCATCATTTTGTTGATAAATCAATATTTGATTATGTGCATCATTAAGACTGAGCTTATAACTATTTTAAATTTTCCTTATCATCTCAAAACGCAAGCTCAAAAGTGTTTACACTCTTTGTTAATGATATTTATCCTACCATAAAGGATCATTATAGTATTCACGACGCTAAGTTTGCGCCCCACAGGGTGGTAATCTGATTTTTAAGGGAAACTCTTTGAGGATACTTAGGATAAGGGCAGGCTTCCTCTAGTGGATGAATAGGGGCACATTCTTAAATAAGACAAATTATTCATCGCCAATCAAATACTTCGTAGTAACAGACTATGAATAAAAAAGAGCCCCTGCCAGTAGCAAGAGTGACGTCAAAACTTAAAATAAATTAAAATTAGCCTGTATGTGAGGGAGGCTGCCACACTCTAGTCCCCCACTCTTTGCACTAAAGTTTAGAATATGCGTTATTGACAGTATTGTTTGTGTTTATAATGTGCTTAAACCTTGGCGTAAAGAGTGAGGGTTCTAAGAGGCGGCAGCCCTCGTCATTCAAAGGATATATTCTGTTTATTTTGATTTCTGAGCCTAATCTTGACGGTCATGCAAAAAACTAATTACTAGATGAAGTGCGGCTATGCATAGCTTTGGGACCAATGGTGTATCTTATGATTGTCAGAATAGTCACCCTGAACAATCAGCAATTTTCTTCAATATGACTTTAATTAGTATACCACAACCTTACCGGGCTCTTACTGATTTCTAAAAGCTGACTCGTTTTACCAAACTTTACTCTTAAAGCTCTAACATAATTTTGTTAACCATCTTACATTCCACCTCCAAGCCAATTTTCAGCGACTTTCTTGGGGTTCAAAACCCACGGGCTGCTGAGTCCTATTGTATAGTAGAGCAATTTGAGTTATTTTGAAAGTGGAGCATGAAAGAAGAGGAGTATACATGGCAAAGGTTGGCAGGAAATCGATATTTGTAACTGCATTCGTGAAATAAATTATAACTTGCACATTGGCTGTAATCAGGGCCGTGTCCTGGATTTTTTTCAGGGATGAGGGGGTTGCAAAAAAAGCAAGGGCATACAATATGAAAATTTAGTGATTATCAAATTTCATGTGTGAAAAACAATTTGTTTACATATATTTTTATTACTTTTGTGCGAGTCAGACAAAATTTACGGGCGAGAGAGAGAGTTTTTCAAACAGGGTAGCTTCTCTGGACACGGCAAAGGCTACGATAGTTCAGTGGTTGTCAAAGTGGTGCTTATACGTGTTATTTTCGTTCATAAACAATAAGCTAAATTTACTAGGTATTTGGTTAGTTTATCTCAGTTTCCAGTAGAAAACTATTGTGCTTATGATAGAATCTGGCGAACTATCTAGTAAATTTCTTACCAATCCATAATATAAATATCACGGAATCCAATTTTAGTAACATAATTTCTAGTGTCAGTGGATCAAAGCTACGACTTTTCTGGATTTGGTCACTATAACACTAAGCCTTTCATTTTGATCTTTATTTATAGGCCAACCCAGTCATAGATTCGATTTGTAAGTACGCCGTGAATTCAATTTAATTTATAGTATAATTTCATCGCATTCTTGATACAGACAGAAGGCTATTTATAGGCTCCCCATATAGAAAACAAAAGAAAAATGACCACCGTAGTTAAAATCCACTAAATTAGTCAAAATAAGATTATTATGATAAGAACTTACCTTGCCATTTTCTGTATCTGCTAAACTTGAATTAAACCAAATTCTATCTTTTAGTACTATAGATGAGAACCGACATTAATGCATATCTATTTTTGGGGGATTAGAATAATGTATTTTCTTGTATGATTAATTGAATATGAATAAATCTTATCTTATCTATCTCTATCTTATCTAAATTTAGCTTCCTTGCATTTGAAATATCGGACAAAACAGCGCTGATGCTAGTCAAATTTATATTCTGAGGTGGTTAGGTTTGCACCGTAATATATATATACACATATATATATATATATATATATATATATATATATATATATATATATATATATATATATATATATATATATATATATATATATATATATATATATATATATATATATATATATATATATATATATATATATATATATATATATATATATATATATATATGTATATAAGGCTTTGAAATATATTAATAGCCTAACCAAGCATAGGTACCTCAATACGAAGAACAGAGACGATTGAGACACATGTTTCTCCTGAGTAATGTGTCTGTAACATCGTTTTTATTTTATTATACGCAAAATATCTTCAAATAATCACTTATATTTCCCTTAATAGCTTATAGCCTATTTTTCAGTGAAATATTGCCTCGTGATAGTGATATCAAAACTGTACCCACCGGAGCAGCAAAAAGTTGGAAACCCCCTCCCCCAAATCAATACGCATACAAAAAATATACAATATATATATATATATATATATATATATATATATATATATATATATATATATATATATATATATATATATATATATATATATATATATATATATATATATATATATATATATATACATACATACATATATATATATATATATATATATATATATATATATATATATATATATATATATATATATATATATATATATATATATATATATATATATATATACAAACCCTGTAGTTTTGAAGACTTTTTTTTCTTTTTTTTATCTAGAACATATTTCAGATATATATATATATATATATATATATATATATATATATATATATATATATATATATATATATATATATATATATATATATATATATATATATATATATATATATATATATATATATATATATATATATATATGTATCTGAAATATGTTCTAGATAAAAAAAGAAAAAAAAGTCTTCAAACTACAGGGTTTGCTTGCAGAAGCGTACTCTTGGAATAAAAGTAATAGAAATATTGTTTTTTCCTCTTTTGCAAATAAATAGAATCCATTAAGAGAGCTGCGGAGATAAAAGGAAATCCACAAAGCGAATGAGCCTATTTTTAACCTTTTTTTTGGCATGATGATAAATCGGCATTAGCATGAATATTTACACAGATCTCCACCCATTCAGCAAACTTGGTTCCCCATTATGGACTAACAGACAGAAGCGACAACTCAATTTCCCCTGACCTGTGTACACAATGGAACGCACTATATAACCACGACTCGTGTAAACACAAAATAAAAAGAATTGCATCTCCATATGTCAACACGGATTTAATGGCCACTATTAAGCACACAAATAGCAGAAACAAGTCGAACATTTCTAAAATTAAAGGAGCATTAACCTTCTAACATCCCCTAATATAGAAGGAGGGGAGGGGGGAGTAACTGGTGAATATTTTCTTGTAAAGAAAATCGATGTTTTTGTGAGGTACCAGAAAAACTACGAAGTGGGGCTAGTTAGGGGACTGATGGCAGGGAAAATGCGCAATACAAACTTCCGTTCAAATATTTTGAAAGTTAGTCGGTAAATAAAACAGTTTCAATTACCAGCTGCTTGTAGTTATTGCAATCTAACAGTCTTTTAGTAAAGCACAGGTAAGAATTTATCATAAAGACCAGGGTCAAAGGATCCCGGGGAGAAAAGGACGCCTAATATTTATTAGAATGTGCGCTCGTTCTCAATGTTAACGTCAATTTCTACTTAGACGGGAAACAAATTAATTTATGTTTATTTTGATTTAGTTTCTAATAAGTGAATTATAAAGTTCACAATAATGCGCTTGAGAACAAAACTTCCGTGTAGAAGGTACAGGAAACAAAACTTTCAACTTCAAGGTACAAAACTTTCATGTACGAATTATCTTGTATAAGTCCACCCTTCGAAACTGAGATTTTTTACGTCTTTTTTCGAAACTTTAAACCGAATATTTTTCCCATCATTCTAGATCTTGTGACATTCTGGCCAAATATATTTCTTTGCAGCAAAAAACAACATGGATAAAGAGTTTATTTTATTTAATAGTTTGTTATTTATTTTAATATAAAGAGTTTATTTTAACATTACATCAGAATTAAAGAATGTCTTTGAATGGACATTATGTTTGTGTTTATTATAATTCGTTCAGTACAATCACTCCTGAAAGAAGGTTCATCTGTATAAGGATTTCCTTGGAGGGGAGGGGGATTTCTTTCTTTAATAGAGAGGGTGCGGTCATCACCACAATAGCAACAATGTTTAACATCTAGCCATAAAATGTCCTTTTCAATGATGGCAGACTTAGAGAAAAAATTACAACCCTATTCAAGTTGATGTGAAAAGCAAATCGCGAAAATTGCAAAAATTGGCCTAGATTACATTTTCTTAGGTGGGCTCCCCCGCTTTAGAATAATTTAACGACCCGTTGATGATAACTTAAGTAATTAATACTGTGTATGAACGAAGGGAGTGACAAATCCATCAACTCAGTCAATTTTTAGATTCCAAATTATTGTTTATAATACTTTCTTTTATGAAGGTTCTACATAATACATACGGATAGACTGCACCACTCCACCATGTGCTTCCATGTGCATGTACACCGTGTGCACCATATGCTTCCATACTGGAGTGGTGCACCATATGCACCATTCTAGTATGCTTGTAGAAACTGGGGAGGATTAGTAGGTATTTTTTTTCTTATCTTTCTCGTCATCCGGCGATGTCGGTCACTGTCTGAATATGTGATCGAAATATCCAGTATTTGTTTTTTAACTGTCTAATAAAAAGATTTATCCCTATTTGAAATATTATTTATCGGGGAGGATTAGTCAAAATATTGGTACTTGTTTAAAATCTGAGTACACACGCGAGAAGTGAAGTTACGTTAATGCTAATGAAATAAAACAAAATCGGATGAAAATATAATCGTTTAGAAACAAATTTGGGCTGTATATTTGCATATTAGGGGGGTGGGGGAAAAGCATAGAATATATTAAATACCTAACCTAACCTAGCTACCCCCCCCCCCCAAAAAAAGAAAACAAACTGATTTTTAGTCCTCCTTAACCCCCAAAAACTCTAGTTTAAATTTTTGTCACGGAATGAGCAACACCTCACAAACCTGTTTATCAATAGCGGCTTTGAGATTTCGATGCGGTCTTTCTTTCGTGTGTACCCAGATTCTACACAAGTACCAAAGTATTTTTGATAGTTTTCAACCGATCCGTTATCTCAAAACTAAAGCTTGATAGTGTTTAGCCTAAAAGTTTTTTTCTAAACATAACGCCACCTTACTGTAGCGTTATTTCTTTTTTTTTTGCTTAAAAGAGCACGCAAACTTAACATTTAGTTCTATTGATCTTTGCCAAAAAAATATAAAACCACGGGCTCGACATCACCATCCCTTATTAAAGAGATAAATAAATGCACGTCGAACATCTAAAAGAAGAAAGAGAACAAATTATATGTTGCAGATTGAGCGCTGAATCTGCTACTTTCCATGCATTTTGAAGTTATTATTTTCCTTAAGGTCCCGCCACTTTTTGATCCTTTCCTTTTCCAAGACGGGAATTGTTTTCAAAAATTATGCAGATATTTTTATGCTAATGACTTCAGAAGTATTTTAACTATGGACTAACCAGTCACCCGAGATTCGGCCCACAGAGACTCATTGCCTCCAAGTAGCTTTAACGAGAACATTTTTCACCTATTCAGAATCAGCACAATCATTATTATTATAACAATATTATATTAACTATTATTAGAATGGTGTGTTATCTTTATACTAAGACGCAAAAATTCTTTAATGAAAGGCCTCGTATCCTCAGAGTTCTACAAAGCTTGAAACTTGCCGCAAGGGCGGCAAGTTATGAAACTTGCCTATTGTTTAAATATAGTATTTGTTATAGGGAAGCATACCGACATTTTTCAGGGGGGGGGGGGGATTTTCTACGGCAAAAATTTCCCATTGGGATGGAGTTATCTATAAGTGAACTTCCCAGGGGAATTTTACATGGGGGGAATTTGCCAGAAGACGTATACAGAATTTGTGTTATTTGTCTTGCTTTCTCGTTGGCGACCCCATTTTACATGTGGAGATACTTTGGGGGAATTTTCCTGGGGAAATTTTCAGCAGAGTTGACATAATTCGGAGATTTATACGTGGCAGGGGGATTTTCCACGGAAGAAAATCTCCATGGGGGAATTAGGCCTATCACCAGGAGAAATTCTTCATGGGAAAATTTTCTGCGGAAGAAACTTTCCATTGGGGGGGGGGGGGTAATTCTGGGAATCATTTTCAACAATGGAGGATTCTCCCATGACTAAGGAGTATTTCTAAGGTGAAATCATAAGTAAGAAACTATCTTGGGGAAATTCACAGCGAGGATGGACTTGTCCGGGGGTAATTTCCAGGCAGAATAAATTTACCTGGGAGCAAATTTCTAGAGAGTAATTTTTTTGTGGGGGGGGGTGAACTTCCTCGTTTTATTTGAAGAACGAACAGAAATTAAATAAAAAAACAAAATTTTTCTACTGAAAGTTAGGAGCAAGATTAAAATATAAAAAAGAGCAAAAATTATTCCGTATATGGGGGGGGGGGGGGAGCTGACCCTGCTCTGTAAGCTAAAGTTCGACCTTTTGTCTCAATTCTTTATGAAAGATTCCTGAAAAACACGGGCCGAGTAATTAGAATCAGAACCTTTTTTAACATTTCTTAAAAACTTTAGAGTGTAGAGAGGGGTATTAAGCAGGAGGAGGGGGGGGGGGTAGCCCCCCTCAAATACGGAATATTTCTGTTCGTTTTTAGTTTTAATGTTGCTCCTAACTTTCAGGAGAAAAAAAAATTGTTTTTCCATTTAATAGCAGTTATGAGCGGCCCATTTAAAAAATCGAAGATTGGTGGAATAAAGATAACTATGCATTGAAAAAAAAAGGAAATACAAAATTATTTAATACTAAAATGCGTGTAACTAAAATAATTATTTGCAGAACCATGATACCATTGAAAAGATTATATTTCTGTTGTTAGACATAGTACCTTTCACTTTTCACGTACATAAACGCAATTTGAATGCGAAGATGAAATTCTGGTCAACTGTATGACCTATTTTTTTTAATGGTTTCCTATGATATATCCAAGAAAAACCCCATTTTCTTTAAAGATTCATCCCCCCTCCCGAAAAATAGGAAAAAATCTGGGATCGTGCCTACCACCACCGCTAACGTTTTTTGGAAAATCTCACGTCAAAATCTCACTTCAAGACCAATTCTTTAGATTTTAAGCTTATTCACAAGCATTATACCCTCACTATAGCAAGTTAATTTACTGGAGAATGTAGGCTACATTAAATAATTAAGCTCAGACCCATTACCTTAACTTTCCTCGCAGAGTAAAAAAAAGGGAGTACGGCGGAGTATCGATTTGTTTATTTCAAACATCTTCTAAATAAATAAACAATTTTGTATCTAGTAGGATATGGTATTAAAACTCCCCTCCCAGGGTAAGGAAATAATTTAACGATAATTTTATTTTCCGCTGTACAATGGATAAAAAATACCTCATACCACTGCTACACCCCCCCCCCAAAAAAAAAAAAAATTGAGTTAAGCAAGGCCATACCCAGGATTTTTTTCGGGGGGGGGGGGGGTTACACAACAAAAACTAAAAAACGCATAAAATATTTGTTTATAGCCATTTTGTTAAGTTTTTATGATTCAGACAAACATTTTTATGATTCAGACAAACGTTTTGGAGGGGGGGATTCAATCCCCCCTAACTCCCCTGGGTAGGGCCTTGAGTTCTAAGGACCTTCCCAAATTAACGAACCGAGGTGTTGCGTCACCCTTTGGATTTATTTTTTATGGATACGGCGGAAAAGTGTAAATTAAGAACTTCCCAATATAACCAGCTTATATTTGTCTAGTTTCATTCTTTTCAAATAATTAGATTTTTGTAGAACTAAGTAGCCTAAAAATGCTGTTATAAGTTGACTTACAGGGGGCTGGGATATGTTAGCTTGCTGTTTTTCCGCAAATGAGTAATCCAGAGTGGTTTGTTGGACGTTGAATAGCATCGAATAAATACAAAACACCAATCTGTACAATCCACTTGATAAAATCCAAGTAAGCTACATTAAAATCATAAAACAAATAATCTCAATCTCAATTTACTTTCAACCTCGCACTAAAAGTTTTGTTTGTAGACTCGGTTTTGCCTCGAAGTTTTCTGCTATATATTTTAGCCAATCAGATATTATGCAGGAGGAGTTGATTTGGAAAAACAACCAATGATAATTTAGAAAGGCATCTCTCCATTATAATTATTTGTAAAGACACCTGGCTGTAATAGGTAAGGATATAGGAGAAAAAGTTGTCTCGAAAAATGTTAGTAGCTGATAAGTATAGTTAATTAAAACAAATTATGTCCAGTACTAATACCTTGATTTAAAAAATATTTATTCATACACTGGGATTTACGTGGGAATTTACCGAAAAATAGGGGGAGAAGGGTAAATATTTACCAAATCATATTATTGACTTACGAATAAAGTGAATATACCACTCGATGCCTTCTTTTATGCTCTTTCCAAATATAAAACTCATTTTTGTCGGAAATGAATTATACCCCAACCCCTATATCCTATACCAATTCAGGGTAGCCTATATATTTGCCCATTAGGGGGGTGGGGGTAAAGTTTAAATTTACCTCCCATTTACATCAGAAATAAAATGTACCCCCCCCCCGAATGGGCAAATAAATACCCAGACTTGGTCTATATAGGGTTGGTGGGAATATTTATTTACGACAAAAATGATAATTATATTTGGAAGGAGCATAAAAGAAGGCATCAAGTAGTATATTCACTTTATTCGTAAGTCAATAATATGATTTGGTAAATATTTACCGGGAGGGGTTCGTAATAAAAAACGTCAAAAATATGGGGATTACGTGGACATTATAAGGAAAATTTCGGTGGAGGGGGCATGGACAAGAACTTGGAGACCTTCCCCCTGGATAATTACCTTCTGATGCACAAGCCTTAAAGTTGAAAAATGATCCAGAAGGAATTTTAAAAAGATTTGTCCAAAACATCAGAAGATACGTACAAATATATAGGCTACTTTTCTAATACCTGCAATGCCAATTATAGTCATGTTTCCTCAGTATGACGCCCTCTGCCCTACCATCCATGGAATAAGGTCAAAATTCTTTGTGAATATTTCGATAATTATCAAAATCAGTGTAACTGCTAAAAATTTATTTAGAAAACATATGTGCAAGGGCTTAAGACTTTGAGTCCCGGCCTTTCTGTTTGTATAATTTTCCCCATAATATTGTTCATATAATATGCCTCCTTTGCCTGACTTGGATTGGTAGATCTAAAGAAGAGATTCGTCTCCTTCCTCTTATTTTTGACCCTGCCAATGGCTGAGATAAAATAGATGACATTAAGCATATTAAAGAGCAAATGTCCAAAATTCCAATTTATATTTATCGAAAATATTTTCTATAAACAAAATGGTCATGGGAAAAGGATAATAATCCACAAAATGTATGCAATTTTTTTTTCCATTGAGTTGAAGTTTCGAAAAGTTGTTTTTTAGAAAATCCTCAATTTTTTTCCAGAGGCAACACAAAATTTGTATTTTTGATTTTTTTTTTTTGGTCTCCTCGGGTAGCGTCCGAAGTCCCCCTTCTCTCCCTTTTGGGGTCTTTGACGTACATTATTGGTAAAATAAAGGTAGAACTTAAAATATGGATCCCAATATTTAAGTGAAAATAAAAGTTTCGGTTATAAGTAGCTAGTCAGCTTAAGCTGAGAATTAAGCATCATTTGAATTTTGAAACAATCTGTTTACATTGCCTGCCTAAAACAATACGTTGAACCCTTACCTCTACTGGGCATAAGGGTTGGTAGGCCCGCTCTTATTAGTGGTAATTTCTCTTCGGTTATAGTTTGAATTTAAATTTTAATGTCTGTTCGTTTTAGGTTTCACGTATTCATTCATAGTAATTTCTATTTCCAACTGTTCTATTCTGAACGAACTGTAAGTAAGGAGCGACTCGGCTCAATAGTAAAGAAAACTCTAAGAAACATAATCTTGATATCAATAGATACATCAAAAGAAACAAATTATTATGTTGATTCCAAATATATAAGATTCTTCAAGTTTAGTGTTACCCATCAAAAGTTATGACACTAAGAAAATTTGCCTAATTTTTGAAATAGGGGAAAAAAAACCCCAAAAATTCAAGATATCTTGATGAAAATCACACCATTAGATTCAGTGTACACGAGAACCATGCTGTGGAACTTTCAAGCTCCTATATACAAAAATGTGGAATTCTGATATTTTTGCCATGAGACAGACCTGCACGGATCCATTTTTTTTATTTTTTTTTTTCAGGAGTTCGTATTGAAGTAATGTTCCTAGAAGATCGGGATAGGGCGCATTTGAACCCAAATCAAAAGTTCTAGTTCCCTTTTAAGTGATAAAAAATATTGGAGGGCGACTGACCCCCCTCCAATGCCCATTTTCGAAAGTTATCTGATCAAAATTTTGAGATACTCATTTTGTTCAGTATGGCTGAAAGGTCAGATAACTATGTCTTTAGGGGTAAAATGACCCCCTACAGTCTGCGGGGAGAGGCTTCTTTGGGGAGGGAGTGAAAATTCCAGGGAAAATTTTACACTGCGGGGGGGGGGGAATTTGACTGAATTCTTATACGAAATTCTTTTTAATTGTATTACATTATCTTTTCCAATTTAATTTTGCATGTGGAGAGGTTCTGGGGGCTATTTTCCGCGTGTTTTGATTTTCAGAAAAAAAATTATATAGAAGGAGGCATTTCCGGAGTGATCGAGAAACCGATTAGAGATTAAAGTCTTTTTCAAATGAAAGTATGGCTAAGGATAGTTTGGTAATTTCCCATTATGTGGACACCTATAAAAAGTCAAGTTTGGTTAATGCTAATGAAATAAAACAAAATAGGATGAATATATGATAGTTTATAAACAAATTTGGGCTTTATATTTGCCCATTCGGGGGGTGGGGGCTAAAGCATTGCATATATTAAATACATAACCTAACCTAGGTACCTTTTTCTCCCCTAAACCCCCCAAAAACAACAGTTTAAATATTGTAAATTCAATGAAAAACCACGCTCTTCGATCAATTTAGATATCAATTACCCGCTTTACGGGTCTCCATAACGGCATTCATTCGACTGTCTATAGCCGAGGTGTCCACATAATGGGAAAGCACCGATAATTTTTCAGGCTGATTTGTCCACAAGAAACTTCACGGGGAGGGGGGAATTTCAGCAAGGATGGAACTGTCCAGAGTGAACTTGACGGGGGGTGTACTTTACTTTGGATGAAATTTTCACAAAGGAGTTTCCCTTGAGAGGGGAGGGGTTATACTTAATGGAGGTTGAGCCAGATTTACTTGCAGTATTTGAAAAACGAACAGAAATTAAATAACAAAAACAAGGTTTTTTTAGCTGAAAGTAAGGCTCAACATTATAATTCAAAACGAACAGAAATTATTCCGTGTATGAAGGGTTGTCCCCTCCTCAGTACCTTGCTCTTTAAGCAAAAGTTTGACTCTTTGTCCAAATTTTTAAGAAAGGCATACTGAAACACAGGGGCCGTTTAATTAGAATAGGAAGCTTTTTTAAAGTGCTTTAGCTGTAACAGCTTTAGCTGTTGCCAAAGGAAGGTGCAGTTGCCAAACTTCTTCTTGTAGTAATTTTGTCTATTTTAAGTCTGACTTGAATATTCAATTTAATTTTTACTCGTCTTAAGATCTATTTATTCATCTATATTAGTATCTGTTATCACTTACATCAACATAGTCTTACTTCTTTGGGTGGCAGTTAAACTGTAGTTCTTGTTTATTTGCTATAATAAATTTATCTCTCCCTAAGTAGTCACAGTCGCAAGTAGTTACGGTGGAAAGTTATCTCAGTCACAGTCACATGTAGTCGCAGTGAAAAGTAGTCGTAGTCACAAGTAGGGGCAATTACAATCTCAAGCAGTCTTAGTTGCAGCAACAGTCATAAATGGTCGCAGTAGCTAGTTCTTGCAGCCGCGAGAGTTACAGATGCAAGTAGTCAAAGTCACAATTAGTTGCAGTCGCAAATATAAGTAGTCACAGCCGCAGTCACAATCCCAATCGCTAACAGTCCTAGTCGAAGTCGCAAGTAGTTACACTTGTAAGTAGTCATGATGTAGTCAGAATCGCAAATAGTTACAGTCACTGACGCAAGTAGCCGCAGTTGCAGTCACAGTAGTAGCAGCAATCGTGGTTCTGCAGATTCAAATTAATACCCTTTGCTGCTTCTAAGAAATTACAGATACGCCCTTTTGATAACATAGATTCACATATTGTCTTTTGATTTAGTTTAACATCTTCCTCAACATTCCCTGAAGTTTCACCTTAATATCGTGGCCTTTTCTAACACGCCCAGGATCAAACCATTTTCCTGAGATAAATCCCGTATTTCAAAAATGGGCAGATGGCATAATTTAAAACCCTTTCCCCGGGAGCTGTGCGAGCATGGCATCCCCAGAGGCGTAGCTATTAGACATTTTGAACACAGAAACGGGATTTATCACAAAAAGGAAAAAATATAGGTTCACCCAAAATTAACGCTCAAAAAGGGCCATTTCCCTTAATGGCCAGACAAATTATATCCGTGAGTCTCTGGGCTAAGGGACCCTAATTCAGAAACACATGTTAAGTTGATGAATTGGACACCTCCCCCTCCCCATTAAAGCAATGCCTGAGGTCAGGCTAAAAAGACATTTTTCGATCGGCTTAAAACTTCTATGGAACATTCCTCAGCTCTTAGGCTCATATACTCTTATGTTTAAGCCCTTCAACAAACTCGCCAGCCTAGGGAATATCCTTCACCTTCATACACTTAAAAACTTCCTGAAGCATTTGAAGAGGATTAGCACACGTTATGCTCACCCAAAACGATACCCATAACAAGATCCGTTCACATATCACGCACTATCAAATATAAAATATAAAGCATTACTATACGAAAAAAAATATATATATATTCCAGTATTCCTGGACAATCGCAAAAGATTGACTGTTGAACAATAAATGAATTTATTAAAATTGATAATATTCCTCTTCATTAACAACGAATTGTTTGCCCAATACGCGCGCGGGAAACTATATTTAGATGTATATAGGTATAAAAAAGGTTAATATTTGAAATGATTCACCGCCTTCTCTTTTGATTTAGTAATCATACTATGACAGCAAGCTTTATTAAACGGAACAGTTTTGATAGAACATTAATTATTTTTCCTTGTCTCGTTCTCATGATGGAGCTAATGCGTGCTTTATTTGATGATGTAGACAAATATGAAACAGATTCAACAACAAGATTCCCTAGGGCCTATAGCAATAAAAAGCTTTATTTGTGTTTATAAATAACTGATTATAACATCTCCAGAACATAAACAAAAGATGCGCTTTTGACATAAACAGCACCTTCAGCCATTATAAATGTCGTGAAAAAGAGATATTTTGTCTACAAATGCCAGAGCATGCATTAAATCTACCAAGATCGCAATCGCCATGGATGATTCGACGGGACAATCAATCGCTTTCCGGCCTTCAGTCCTTTTCCTAGAGACTAATGAATGTAATAAATTTTGGTTTAATATCTAAAATTGAAAAATGAATAAATATGAAAAGGCATGGTAACTAATTAAAAAAAAAATCGTTAATTTTTTAAAAGTGATATTTTATGTTTTGTTTAAGTTTTAATGTTGCTCTTTACATTAATTTTAGGGATGTCTCGGGTTGAACCCCTTTCCATATCTATCTGAAGCATCTCACATGAAAAGTTTGAGAAAAAGCCTAAGAGTATTCTTGTGCTTTGAAAAAAAGCACAAAGGTGAGAAAAAGTGTTCTTCGTGAGGAATTATGTGCCCCACACATACAAACACACAAGAAGAAATGATTTTTCTTAACCTTACAAGTGGTGCGAAACTAAGCAATGCTGTATTAAAGTTAGTAGGCTGCATTTATGTATAGGGATAAATGTGCCACAGCGCAGAAGTAAGGCCAGTGAAACTGGGAGGTTAAATTAGTTTTTTGATAAGGCCAAGCAAATTAGGTACCTCACGATGTTCGCTCTATTATATCTTGACCCCATTTGGACCAAGAAGTGTTGTCAGCATAAAATGTCAGAAACCTGCACTCAGTTGTGTCACCATCTTGTTTGTTGTAACAAATCTTGTAAAATTTTTGTTCAAATTGGCTTTCTCCGCATATTCTACGATAACACCTGGAAAAAACATAAACAAACAAATAAATACACATCCGTGATCATACTATGTCGAAATAGTACGAAGTTTTGTATTTTTGTCGACGGGAGCTTGAAACCTCCGCTATACGCAGTTCTCGGGTAAGATAAAATTCATTCATAATGAAATACATACACAATAATACACCATGCCAACTCCCACAAAGGTTTCTTGGCCTGTAAGAAGGGTGGGGGACTTACGAGTTACTTACTGAATAACTTAGAGAGAGAAACAAAGAATAGAATACAAGAATAAAAAATAATTAGATTAGGTAAATTAGATAGATTAAGTAAATGAAATTGACTCTAATCAATTCTGAGCAAAAAAGATAGATATGTCTCGCTGTTACAGGATTGAAGTTCGATCTTATATGGAGTCTAACAGTGAAGTTGAATATCACGTAGTAATGCGCGTCTTGATTCTGGGGGGTGTTTTCTTCTTTTTTCTGAAATTAATGCAAATTTTCAGATGCTCATAATCCTTCATGGGTTATTTTGAAAATAATTATTTATGCCTATTTTGAATTAGCACAAAATGCCGTTTCTTTTGATTTTATATTATTACTGAAACTCCTAATTTTTAAAAAAAAGTTCGGTATCTAATTTTTTACATTGCCGAACTTTAGCTGGCAATTCATTATCATGAACAGTATGATAAAGAAAGAAATACCGTGAACAGAATATAAATCTAAACGGTGATAAACGGTAATTTGTTCATTTCCAAAACTAATAATATAACAAAATAGATTTTGAATTGGAAATAAGCCGCAGACCAGGATAGATATCTGAAAATTGCTCAAAAAAATAAAAATTATCTCAACTGTCTTAACAGCTAATATTAGGAGTTAATAGTAATATTAAACTATCCTAAGGTTAATAACTAATATTGCTAACAATTTGCTGTTGCCTCGCAGACAGAATTTTTACCTACAAATCGAGGAAATGTAATAACTGAATCGGAAATATGAAACGGGACTCTCAAATGTATAATTTATTAAAGAGCATTCAAACTTCAAAAAAGACAATTTAACATAGTCATTTCTTAAATGACTTCTATTTCTATTCTTCAAATATTTTGAATTTCGTGATTTAATCCATGAAAAATTTTGTGCACCTTCGTTATGAAATGTAAAAACAAATCACTAACAGTATTGTTAGTTAGTGGGGTGAACCTACAAATCTATCATCAAACTCAACCATCATCAGCTCAACCACCATAACTTGACCACCTAACAACTCAGCTACCCTCAACTCAACTACCACTTAACTCAACCACCAAACAACTTAATCACCAGTCCAACTGAACAACCTTAGATTCAGCCACCTTAAACCCGAACACTGCATAGCTCAACCACTACATAACTCAACTACGTTAAGTAAAAAGAAGATAGCTTGAGATGTATGTATCTATGATAATTCAAACCGAATGATTTTGGGTTTTGAATTGGGTCAATTAGTCTATAGGAGCATCTACAGCATAATTCGCAGATTACTTATCCATGCGTAATTGTGCGAGTATTTTTAATTACAATTTGCTTTGACCAAAATAATAGTTTTGTCGCTTTAACGTTTAATTTTCATTTTTTTTTAAAGAAAAGATTTCACTTAGATGCCACTTCTGTTCTCTTTTTTTTTTTTAGAAAAAAAAGATAGTTTTTATATAGGTTTGAAAAGTAATCTTAAGAAGACTAAGTCGCTAAGGCTAGGAATAAGTGAACACGAAAAGGTGATGTTGGATAACGAGGAAAATGATCAAGTGGACAGCTACATTTACCTAGGTAGTATCAGAGGCAACGCTGTAGCGTTGCCTATAGTAAAGGTCATACGGCTCCAATGATTTATTATTTATTATTATTTATTATTTTTTCCCAGAGGTACTTTATATGGAAGGGGTCGTCGTAGAAACTTCAAAAGGGGCTCATTAGATTGGAAATCGAGAGTTCTAGTGCCCTTTTTAATAGTCAAAAATGAATGGAGGACAACTAGCACCCCAACGCCCATCATTCCCCCAAACACATCCCCTCAAAATTTTTAGATAGACATTTTGTTCTGCGTAGTTTATTATCAGGTAGAAAATATATTTTTGAGGATGACACTCCCCAACATCCCTCAGGGTAAGTGATTTGAGTTATGCCCTGGGGGCTAATAAGGTTTTTATAGAAGTTGTTGTCGTAGAAAGTTCAAAACATGCTCATTCGATTGGAAATTAAAGGGCTAGTGCCCTTTTTAATAGTCGAAAGTGATTGGAGTGTAACTAGCCCCCTTCCCCCCCCCCCCCCAAGCCCATCATTTCCCCAAACACATCCAATCAAAACTTTTAGATAGCCATTTTGTTCAGCGTAGTTGGTTTCCAGATAGAAAATATATTTTAGAGGAGGGCACTTCCCCACAACCCTCAGGGCGAGGGTTTTAAGTTATGCCCTGGGGGCACATAAGGTTTTTATAGAAGGCGTTGTCGTAGAAACTTCAAAACAAGCTCATTCGATTGGAAATTAAAGGGCTAGTGCCCTTTTAATAGTCGAAAATGATTGTAGTGTAACTAGCCCCCTCCCCCCACGCTCAACATTTCCCCAAACACATCCAATAAAAATTTTCAGATAGCCATTTTGTTCAGCGTGGTTGATTTCCAGATAGAAAATATATTTTTGAGGAGGAAACTCCCCTATAACCGTCAGGGCAAGGGTTTTAAGTTACGCCCTGGGGGCATATATGGTTTTTATAGAAGGTGTTGTCGTAAAAACTTCAAAAAAGGCTCTTTCAATTGGAAATTCAAAGGGATAGTACCCTTTTTAATAGTCGAAAGTGATTGGAGGGCAATTAGCCCCCCACGCCCATTATTTCCCCAAACACATCCGATCAAAATTTTGAGATAGCCATTTTGTTCAGCGTAGTTGGTTTTCAGATAGAAAATATGTTTTTGAGGAGGACAATCCCCCACAACCCTCAGGGCAAGGGTTTTAAGTTATGCCCTGGGGGCATATAAGGTTTTTATTGAAGGCGGTGTCATAGAAACTTCAAAACAGTCTCATTCGATTGGAAATCAAAAGGCTAGTGAGTAGTGTGCTATCAATTACTACGAACTCTACGCCTGAGGCATGAATATGCTCAAAAGTGTAATAGATACGAACCCTACATTCAATCCTACAAGAATATGCTCAAAAGTGTAATAGATACGAACCCTACATTCAATCCTACAAGAATATGCTCAAAAGTGTAATAGATACGAACCCTACATTCAATCCTACAAGAATATGCTCAAAAGTGTAATAGATACGAACCCTACATGTAAACCTACAAGAATATGTGCTGATCCGGAACCTACATGTAAACCTACAAGAATATGTGCTGATTCTAAACTTACATAGAAACTTACACCTGAGGCAATATGCACCACGAAACTTACATGCAATTACACATGAATTGCATAATATGTTATGAAGGACAAGTTTTTCTGACATAATTTACGTAGACTAGATTTCTACTTCATGATATACATGTCTTTTAGGGTAAATCCGTGTCAGAAAACCGGTGCGTCTTGTTTAGCTGCCAATATATATCAATTATTTTTTTTTTTCGTATATATTCAAGTTTCAGATTAGAATTTTCTTAATATATATATATTTGCGGAGACACATAGGAATTTCAACGTTATTCTATAGAAGCTCTACACCTTTTCAAAGAGATTCAGAGCTCCCTCACATAATGGAATTTGAGGGTCGATAAAGTGAAATTATGTCACTATTCTAGTTTCTCTAAGCCAGTATTGCCTATAACTTAATTTACGGAGACAATGAACGATATTAATTAATGTTTTGAATAATAGGAGTGTGAATGATTCTAATTAGTGATTGGATTGTATGAAGATGGAGAAAAAAAAAGTATTATGAAATTATGTCACTATTCTAGTTTTTCTAAACCAGTATTGCCTATAACTTAATTTACGTAGACAATGAACGATATTAATTAATGTTTTGAATAATAGGAGTGTGAATGATTCTAATTAGTGATTGGATTGTATGAAGGTGGAGAAAAAAAAGAATTATGAAATTATGTCACTATTCTAGTTTTTCTAAACCAGTATTGCCTATAACTTAATTTACGTAGACATTGAACGATATTAATTAATGTTTTGAATAATAGGAGTGTGAATGATTCTAATTAGGGATTGGATTGTATCAGTGGAGAAAAAAGGATTAAACTGATTAGCAGTTAAGGTAACCCCGAAGGAGTTGTTAACTCAGGTAATTTGTTATAAATTTGAAACAACATCAGTCTATGAAAAATGCCTAACGACGAATCGGAAATGTTTGATTAACCTTTGCAAAAAAAAGGGGTAATGGGATTTGTGAATTGGAGGAGATGGGGTGGTAATGCACTGTATAATACCCAAGTGATGTTTTGAAGAGTATTGTCAATTTAAAATATCTTAGAAATAAAAAAAATTTAACAAGAAATGGCTGAAAAGTGTTTTGAGTGAGATGGGTTGCATGGAGGATTGAGTTGCACGAGGGTTCAGTTAAAGGGGGTACAGTTACAAGGTGGTTTAGTTAAATTGGGTCGAGCCTGAAATCATGAATTAGAATATTTAATTGGCTGTTTGGGGATTTTCGGACCTAGGTTTTTTAGGTTTTCGTGTGTGTTTGACTCCTGGGGTTTATTATTTGAGAAGTTAACTTTAGTATTTTGTGATTTTACGTGCCTGAAATCATAAATTAGAATAGTTAATTAGCTGTTTAGGGTTTTCAGACCTAGGTTTTTTAGATTTTCGTGGGTTTTTGTTTCCTGGAGTTTATTATTTGAGAAGTTAACTTTAGTATTTCGTGATTTGACGTGCCTGAAATCATGAATTAGAATAGTTAATTAGCTGTTTGGGTTTTCAGATCTAGTTTTTTAGATTTTCGTGGGTGTTAGGTTCCTAGGGTTTATTATTTGAGGAGTTAACTTTGGTATTTCATGGTTTGACTTGCCTGAAATCATGAATTAGAATATTTAATTGGCTGTTTGGGGATTTTCAGACCTAGGTTTTTTAGGTTATCGTGTGTGTTTGACTCCTGGGGTTTATTATTTGAGAAGTTAACTTTAGTATTTTGTGGTTTTACGTGCCTGAAATCATGAATTAGAATATTTAATTGGCTGTTTGAGGATTTTCAGACCTAGGTTTTTTAGATTTTCGTAGGTGTTTGTTTCCTGGGGTTTATTATTTGAGAAGTTAACTTTAGTATTTCGTGGCTTGACTTGCCTG
Organism: Artemia sp. Qi Xiang Cuo; assembly: GCF_049724085.1. NCBI lineage: Eukaryota > Metazoa > Arthropoda > Branchiopoda > Anostraca > Artemiidae > Artemia > Artemia sp. Qi Xiang Cuo. The sequence continues at coordinate 26,302,110 of NC_142807.1, read as the reverse complement.
AAATCACGAATTAGAATAGTTATTTAACTGTTTGGGTTTTCAGACCTAGGTTTTTTAGGTTTTCGTGTGTGTTTCCTGGGGTTTATTATTTGAGAAGCTAACTTTAGTATTTTGTGGTTTTACGTGCCTGAAATCATGAATTAGAATATTTTATTGGCTGTTTGAGGATTTTCAGACTTAGGTTTTTTAGATTTTCGTAGGTGTTTGTTTCCTGGGGTTTATTATTTGAGAAGTTAACTTTAGTATTTTGTTGTTTTACGTGCCTGAAATCATAAATTAGAATAGTTAATTAACTGTTTGGGTTTTCAGACCTAGGTTTTTTAGATTTTTGTGAGTGTTTAGTTCCCGGGGTCTATTATTTTAGAAGTATAAATTTAGTATTTAGGGATTTGAAGTGCCTTAAATCATGAATTAGAATATTTATTTAGATGTTTGGGTTTTCAGACTTAGTTATTTAGATTTTCGTGGGTGTTAGGTTCCTGGGGTTTGTTATTTGAGAAGTTAACTTTATTATTTCCTGGTTTGACTTGCCTGAAATCATGAATTAGAATATTTAATTGGCTGTTTGGGGATTTTTGGACCGAGGTTTTTTAGGTTTTCGTGTGTGTTTGACTCCTGGGGTTTATTATTTGAGAAGTTAACTTTAGTATTTTCTGGTTTTACGTGCCTGAAATCATAAATTAGAATAGTTAATTAGCTGTTTAGAGTTTTCAGACCTAGTTTTTTTTTAGATTTTCGTGGGTGTTTGTTTCCTGGAGTTTATTATTTGAGAAGTTAACTTTAGTATTTCGTGATTTGACGTGCCTGAAATCATGAATTAGAATAGTTAATTAGCTGTTTGGGTTTTCCGACCTAGTTTTTTAGATTTTCGTGGGTGTTAGATTCCCAGGGTTTATTATTTGAGAAGTTAACTTTAGTATTTCGTGGTTTGACTTGCCTGAAATCATGAACTAGAATAGTTAATTGACTGTTCGGGGATTTTCAGACTTAGTTTTTTAGATTTTCGTGGGTGTTTGCTTCCGGGGGTTTATTATTTGAGAAGTTAACTTTAGTATTTTGTGGTTTTACGTGCCTGAAATCATGAATTAGAATAGTTAATTAGCTGTTTGGGTTTTCAGACCTAGTTATTTAGATTTTTGTGGGTGTTAGGTTCCTGGGGTTTGTTATTTGAGAAGTTAACTTTATTATTTCCTGGTTTGACTTGCCTGAAATGATGAATTAGAATATTTAATTGGCTGTTTGGGGAT